>NC_029793.2:113650597-113650991 GCF_000816755.2 Arachis ipaensis | reverse complement strand
TTTTTAATAACATCTATAATAGTAAGAATAAAAATTTTTAAAATATTTATTGACTTATATATATATATATATATATATATATATATATATTGCATAAACATAAAAATGAGCATAGCTTATCAATGCACATAGAGTTTTAATTCTTAAAGTTTCACATGAGTAACTATCCAAATTCTCAGTATATTATCATGACTCATTCCTTTATTATCCTTTGTTCCCACAATTTCCCATACTTAAATAACACTCACAATTATATCTTAAGATAACCAAAGATTCAATTTGGGATATTTAATTATTTGTCTGCTTAAGGCTAGTAATGTGGTAAAATATAGAATAAATGAGATTTAAAGGCTCAAAGTGGCTAACAAAGGTAATTGAAAGGGTAGGCTTATTT
>NC_029793.2:113627422-113642224 GCF_000816755.2 Arachis ipaensis | reverse complement strand
GGCCTCAATCATATGCAAACATATAAATATAATAAACATTGGACATATAGGATGAAACAAAATATAGATTACAATCATAGAGAAGTAAACACACAAGAATAAAATAATTATGGTTAAATAATGTAACCATTCATAAAGGCTCAAATCTCACAGGTTGTGTGTTCTTTAGCTCAAAAATCATGTTCCAAATACAACTTCAAGCAAATTTAACATAAAAGTTTTAATTAAAATTAGTGAAATTTTGTTCCAAAGATAGAGTCTTAGAAGAAACTTATTGTCTTTTCAATCAAGCAGAACATGCATGCAACTAATCTATTACTATGCAATTTATCCTATTCTACAAAAGAAAAACTAACTAAATATCCTAATTTATTGGTGTATAGGGAAGAAAAATTACCTCCGGAAGTCAGGTACTGACCGATCTCCCCACACTTAAGGCTTTGCACCGTCCTCGGTGCCATCTGTCAAGAACAAAGGTGGGCTGGTAGCAGTATCTCCACAGTCGGGACCATCATGGCTCCCTGTGCTGGTAAAGGTAGTGGAGTCCAGGGTGTCTGAGTCCTTGAAGTGTCCCTTGAGTAGCTCCTTGAGGTGTTTGAATCGGCGCTTGTTATGGCGCTCTCTCATCTTAGCTTTGTGTTCTTGCCGATCCAACCTTTTAAGTATCTGATGGAGCAGTTGGGCTATTGTTGGTGCTTGTGGTGTTGAAGAAGAAATATCTTCAACTGGTTCAGTATGCTAGCTAATAGTGGCTGCTGGAAGTCTAAGGTACTTCCCATTGGGGACATACTGATCATCCCGTGGAAGCATGGCTTTGGTGTCCCCAGCTCTATAGGAGACTCTACTGGCTGAGACAAGATCTGAGACCAAGGCGGGAAAAGGTAGGTTGCTCGCAATTTGTACGTGTCCCATGGCATTCCGGATATGTCTTGGTAGATTCAGAGGTTGGTCTGTAAGGATGCTCCATAGTAGAACGGCCATGTCTGCAGTGAAGGAGGACTCGTGAGTGCTCAGAAAGACGTAATGGGACATGATCTGTGTCTAGACGCGAGCCTCCAAAGTAAGTGCTGAAGCTGAGATTCCCTTAGGGCGGGTACGATGGTATCCGTAGATCCATCTGCTGCCAGGTAATGCGATAACTCTAAGAACAGTGTCCCAGTCAAATTGGTATATCTGGCACTTGAGTGCGGCTTTTTGAAAGGCATCCAATCCTTCTGGAATAGTGGGAAGACTTAGAGCTTTCTGAATGGCTTCTTCTGTAGGAAGCTCCATTGTCTTCGTGTAATTTGCGGCTCAACAAAAGTAGCAATATTGGGCGGGAGGATAAGAAGGTGTTCGTTGTTGTAACTCTGTTCAGCTAGAATGGGGAACATCTGCTCACAGTAGCGATTGGGAAATCGCGCAGTGTCCTTTGCTGGGAAGGCTTTTTCTTTTTCATCAACCTTTATAATCCACTTAATCCTTTTTGTTGAGGGCTTGACTACAGTTGAAGAGGGTTCTGCCACTAATGCTCTTTTTGTACCTCTTCTTGCTGGTTGTTTAGGGGTAGCTTTCTCCTTTCCTTTCTTGGTGGCCATTCTGAAAAAGGGAAGAGAAAGTAAAATAAATTGAAAGGAATAGAGCGAGAAAGAGGGTGGTGTAAGTGATAATCAATGCACAATAAAGAAGAAGACGTTAACACATGGTCCGGATTATATGTGAAAAGTTCATCAATGGAAATATAGCAAGTGCATGTAGGACAATGAAATGCAAGAGGTTTATTGGCATGCAGGCAAAGGCATGAGTAGCATAGATCAAGCATTCAATGTCCAATTTAAATATGTTATCACTCGTAATGAACCATCACATTTGTATTGACAATTAAATTTAATGAATAAAATAGTAAAGAGAATTTGTGAAAAGCAAGCATTGAATATTAGAGTAGAAAGATGTAGAGAAGTTCATAATGCCATATGGGCTTTTTCACAAACACATAGCATGCATGTAGAAGAAGCTCTTTAAAGTAAGAATTAGAACATGCCAGTAATCCCTAAAAAAGTGATATATAATTGTCAAACAGATTTACAACAATCCACAAGCAATAAATAATGACCTACATAAATTGATAACACCAAGTAAAAAGGAAAGAGAAAGAAAAAGAAAATATGAATAATGAAGGTAAAAAGAAAAGAAAAGAAGATGACATATAAAAATGAGAACAATAATAGAAAAGTAGTGAGGGGAGAAGTAAAAGAAAAACCTTGTTAATGGGGTGAGGGAGAGTAAAAAGTGAAAAAGAAGGAAGAAGAGAAGAAGGGAGGGGAAGAAATAAGGAGGGAAAAGAGAAAATAGGATTAGGGGAGAAAAAGATATGATAATTGGAAAATTAGGGTGAGCTGTGCGGCGCAAGCGACGCGGACGCATGGGGCACGTGATCGCGTGACTTGCGCTGAAGTGGATTGACGCGGTCGCGTCGGTCACGCGGTCGCGTGACACAATCTATGCTACTGGCACGAGGGCAGCCTCGCGCTCGCACAACTCTCTGTTCAAATTATTATTAGTGCCAAATTTTAAGTGACGTGATCGCATGGGGCATGCGATCGCGTGAGTGGGCTTTAGAAGAATGTGACGCGGTTGCGTGGGTCACGCGGCCGCGTGGGTAGAATTGTGCGTTCAGCACCAATCCAGCACCACGCTAGCACAATAATTGGTTGTGCACCCTTTTACGTCGAAATCCAGGGCATGCGGCCGCGTGGGGCACGCGGTCGCGTGAGAGGCCATTATTCCATATGACGCGGTCATGTGGGACGATTTGTGCCATTGGCACGCCTCCAGCGCTGCTCCTGCGTAACTTTCTGTTCATATTAATATTGTCTCCCATCTCTTTGCGACGCGGATGCGTCGCTGATGCGGTCGCGTCGTGTGCTCAAAAATTTTTTTTTTAAATAAACATATGTAAATGCAGATGCACGAAATGTACTAATAAAGAGAAGAGTTATTGAATGAGAAAACTAAAAATAAAAAAAAGAACGATCATACCATGCTGGGTTGTCTCCCACCTAGCACTTTGCTTTAACGTCCGTAAGTTGGACGCTCCACTAGCTCAGTCTTCGGCTACGTGGGGATCTTCCAAGCGGAAGATCTCGAGCTCCTTGTCTTTCTTCCGCTTCTCACCATGGTACAGCTTTAAACGATGTCCGTTAACTTTGATAAGTTCAGAGCTTGAAGGATGGCTAAGGTGATAAACTCCGTATGGTTCGGCTTTCTCTACTCTGTATGGACCTTCCCATCTAGATCTTAACTTGCCTGGCATAAGCCTCAGTCGAGACTTGTAAAGGAGGACTGAGTCCCCAGGTTGGAACTCTTTTCTCTTGATGTGCTAATCATGTACAGCGTTCATCTTCTCCTTGTATAGTCTTGAGTTCTCATAAGCTTCTAGGCGAAGGCTTTCCAGTTCTTGCAGTTGCAACTTCCTTTCAGCTCCGGCTCCCCCAATTCCCATGTTGCATTCCTTTACTGTCCAAAAGGCTTTGTGCTCTACTTCAACAGGGAGATGTCAAGCTTTTCCATAAACTAAGCGGAAAGGACTCATCCCAATGGGTATTTTCTATGCTGTTCTGTATGCCCAGAGTGCATCTTGTAGCCTGGTGCTCCAGTCTCTTCTATGAGGTTTGACTATCTTCTGCAAGATACGCTTTATCTCTCTATTTGACACCTCGGCTTGCCCATTAGTCTGACGATGGTAGGCTGTTGCAACTTTATGAATTATTCCATGCTTCTTCATTAGTCCTGTTAGTCTCCTGTTACAAAAGTGGGTGCCTTGATTGCTCACGATTGCTCGTGGTGATCCAAAGTGACAAATAATATGGTTTTTCACAAAGGAAACAACAGTGTTAGCATCATCAGTGCGGGTAGGAATTGCTTCCACCCATTTGGAAACGTAATCCACAGCTAACAATATATAAAAATAACCATTGGAATTTGGGAATGGACCCATGAAGTCAATGCCCCAAACATCAAAAATTTCACAGAAAAGCATAATTTATTGAGGCATCTCATCCCTCCTGGATATATTACCAAATTTCTGGCATGGAAAACAAGATCTACAAAATTCAGCAGCATCCTTAAAAAGAGTAGGCCACCAGAATCCACAGTCTAAGATTTTTCTAGCAGTTCTTTGAGGGCCAAAATGTCCTCCACTCTCAGATGAGTGACAGGCCTCTAAGATGGACTGGAATTCTGATTGAGGCACACACCGCCTAATTATCTGGTCAGCGCTACATCTCCATAAATATGGGTTATCCCATATATAATATTTAGACTTGCTTTTCAACTTGTCTCTCTGATGCTTAGAAAAGTGTGGAGGAAAAGTGCAGCTAACTAGATAATTAGCTACAGGCGCATACCAAGGGACTATCTCGGATACTGCTTGCAGGTTATCAAATGGGAAATTATCAGCTATAGGAGTGGAGTCATCTGTAATGTGCTCAAGGCGACTCAAGTGGTCTGCCACTAAATTTTGGTTACCACTCCTGTCCTTAATTTCTAAATCAAATTCTTGTAATAGCAGTATCCAACGTATAAGCCTTGGTTTGGACTCCTTTTTAGATAATAAATACCTTAGAGCTACGTGGTCTGAATACACTACTACCTTCGCACCAAGTAAACAGGCTCGGAATTTATCCAAAGCAAAAACAATAGCAAGAAGCTCTTTCTCAGTGGTAGTGTAATTGGACTGAGCAGCATCTAAAGTTTTAGACGCATAAGCAATAACAAAAGGATCCTTACCTTCACGCTGAGCCAGTGCTGCTCCTACTACATGGTTGGAAGCATCGCACATTATTTCAAATGGTTGGCTCCAATCTTGTCCTCTTATAATTGGGGTTTGAGTCAGTGCAGTCTTCAGCTTATCAAATGCTTGCTTGCAATTTTCACTGAAGTCGAATTTAATATCTTTCTGCAGTAATCTGGATAAGGGAAGTGCTACCTTACTGAAGTCCTTAATGAACCTCCTGTAAAAACCTACATGGCCAAGGAAAGAATGGACCTCCCTCACAGAAGAGGGGTAAGGTAAACTAGAAATAACATCCACCTTTGCTGGATTTACAGAAATGCCAGTATTAGACACAACATGTCCTAGTACAATCCCTTGTTTAACCATAAAGTGATATTTTTTAAAATTTAATACAAGGTTTGTACTGACACATCTATCTAATACTCTAGATAGTCCATCTAAGCAAAGGCTAAAGGAATCACCATAAACGCTAAAATCGTCCATAAAAACTTCCATACAGTCCTCAATAAGATCAGAGAAAAGATTCATCATGCACCTTTGGAAAGTAGTTGGTGCATTGCACAAGCCAAAGGGCATTCTCTTGTAAGCATAAGTCCCAAAAGGACATGTAAAAGTAGTCTTTTCCTAATCCTCAGGAGCTATATAAATATGGAAATAACTTGTGTAACCATCTAAGAAACAATAATGTGATTTACCTGACAGAAAATCCAGCATTTGATCAATGAATGGAAGAGGATAGTGATCCTTACGGGTTGCTTGGTTGAGACGCCTGTAATCAATGCAGACCCTCCAAACGTTCTGAACTCTGGTTGTCAGGAGCTCTCCATGCTCATTCCTCACTGCAGTGATGCCAGACTTCTTCGGCACTACTTGTACTGGGCTCACCCATTCACTGTCTGAGATGGGATAGATGATATCTGCATCCAGTAGTATAGTCACTTCCTTCTTAACAACCTCTAAGATTCAGTCTTCTCTGGGGTTGACGGACAGGTCTTGCTCCCTCTTCTAAAAATATTCTGTGCTCACATACTTGAGGGTTGATGCCTACTATGTCTGCCAAACTCCAACCAATTGCCTTTTTGTGCTTCCTCAGCACATCAAGTAGCTGCTCTTCCTGTTGAGGAGTGAGTTACCTTGCAATGATAACTGGGAACTTCTGCTTGTCTTCAAGGTAAGCATATTTGAGGTGTGGGGGAAGGGGTTTCAACTCTAGCTTCTGCTCATGGTCAGGCTCTGGATTATCTGAAGCTAGTGAAAATGCCGAAGTGCCCTCATTGTCGTTCACGAGTATCCCCACACTCGAACCTTATCCTGTGTGCTTCTCTTCAAATTCCTCCTGATGGACCTCAGCTACTGTTTTATCAATGATTCACACTGGAGGATAGAATGATCCTCCAGAGGATGCTTCACAACTCCATTTAAATTGAAGATTACTACTCGGCTATCTATTTCAAAAGAGTATGTTCCTGAAAAAGCATCTAATTTAAACTTTGAGGTCTTCAAGAATGGTCTTTCGAGTAGGACTGATGATGGCTTCTCTGAGTCATTTGGGGGCATCTCCAAAATATAAAAATCAGTGGGGAATGTGAGTCCCTTAAAGCCCACTAAAACATCTTCAGCAACTCCAGCCACTGTAATAATGCTTTTATCTGCTAACACAAAATGAGCTGCCGACCTTTTTAAGGGAGGGAGCCTCAAAATATCATATATAGACAAAGGCATTATACTAACACATGCTCCTAAATCATACATGCAGTCAGAAATTATTACACCACCAATAGTACAATTAACCATACAAGGACCTGGGTCACTACACTTTTCAGGTAAACCTCCCATTAAAGCAGATATGGAACTACCTAAAGGAATAGTTTCTAATTCATTAATTTTGTCTTTATGTATACATAAATCTTTTAGAAACTTTGCATATTTAGGTACCTGTTGAATAACATCAAATAAAGGAACAGTTACCTCAACCTTTTTGAATATCTCTACCATTTTGGGATCAGATTCCAGCTGCTTCCTGGGCTTCCTTGCAAGTTGAGGAAATGGAATGGGAGTGGTATCTTCTGCAGTGTCTGCGCCTTTTGGTGCTCCCTCTTGTGGTTGCACTTATTCTTCTTCAGCTATGTCCTGTATGTCCTCTTCTTCTTCAACATCTTCTATTTCCACTACCTCTTCAGCTGAGGCGTGCTCTGGTGGGTTTGGCTCCTCCTGGTTCCTCTCATGCAGTGTGGTTCCGGACCTGAGGGTAATGGCATTAATACCACCCTTTGGATTGGGTAATGGTTGGAGGGGATTCCACTAGAGCTCAAAGACTGATTATTGGGGTTATTCATTGATCTAATCTGTGAGACAAGAGCTTGCAAAGTAGCATTCAGACCATTCAGAGTGGTTTGAATGTTATTTTCTATGGTCTGTTGTCTCCGATCAATAGTTTGTAGTAAGTCATCATTAGAAGACGAAGAAGGATAAGTAAATTGAGAAGTCTGCTATTGGGTATTCTGTGGTCCTTGGGATTGCCTCAGGTGAGGTACTCTGTAAGGCTGATTCTGATTCTGCTGCCTGTTGTTGTTGTTATTCCACCTCTGATTTCTCTGATTATCTCTGCCTCCTCTGTTGTTATTGTCCCTCCAATTCTGGTTAGAATTATCCTGCCATCCATGGTTGTAATTGCCACCTTGATTGTACCCTTGGTTGGGGCGGTCATAGAAGTTATGAGTGGCTGCCACGGTGTTATCTTCCTGCTGGAGCTGCGGACATTCATCAGTATAATAGCTATAATCAGCATAAATTCTGCAGACTCTCTGTGGGACAAACTGTTGGCTTTGCTGCGCTGGAGAAGGTTGAGCTTGCTAAACTTGTTGATTCAATTGCATTTGCTTCAGCAAGTTGGTCATTTCACAGATACTCTGAGTTAGAGCAGCAGTCTCTCTGCTAGAGGATACTTTTGTAACGGCTTTTGAACGGCCTTGTTTCTGCCTGTGGTTCCTAGTAGATTCAGCTAAGTCGCTGATCAATTGCCATGCCTCATCAGTGGTCTTGTACTTCTTCATAGACCCATTGCTAGCACTTTCCAATGTGGTCTTATCCTGGGGCCTCATGCCCTGTGTGACATAATTGAGTAACACTATCTTGTCAATCATGTGGTGGGGGCATGCTTCCAGAAGATTATTGAGGTGCTCCCAGTATTCATAGAGAGTCTCGTTGTCATCCTGAACAATCATGGAGATGTCTTTCCTCAGTTTATCAGTAACTTCAGCTGGGAAGAATTTTTCCAAAAATTCTTTTCTGAGTGTATCCCAGTCGAATATAGTTGCTGTGGATTGAGTGTAGTACCACTCTCTCGCCTTTCCCTCAAGAGAAAACGGGAAAGCTTTCAGCAAAATTGAAGTTTCATTTGCACCGTCACGCCTGACAGTAGAACAGGCTGCTTGAAAATCTCTCAGGTGCTTGATAGGCTCTTGATCAGGTAAGCCATGAAACTTGGGCATCAGATTGAGCAGTGCAGTTTTTAATTCAAAGTCTGTAGCCACCGCTGGGTGATGCGCTTGAAACGGTTGCATGGTAAAATTAGGGGCTCCTTCCTCCTAGATGGTAACTCTCCTAGGTGCTGCCATATCGTCTACACATAAAACAACCGAATCAGTAGAACGGGGCTGGTTTCTTCCTCAAATGACGTTTCAGATCCGCCCTCAGAGAGGACTAACCGACGCCGAGCTCGCCTTATTCATGAGATGGTTCTTTCAAGCAGGAAGTGAACGCGTCATCTAGCGAAAGAAACAAGCAGCTCATAGTAGCAAAATAAAATAAAATACAAATAAATAAATAAAAATCCAATTAATAACTTTAGCACTCTATTGCAACTCCCCGGCAACGGCGCCAAAAATTGACGTGGGCGGAAATTGGCTAATTAAGAATGATTATAAAATATGCGTTGTAAGTATAATTCTCAACCAACCAGAAATCCGCTTTATCAATTTAGAAGGGTGTCACAAAATTAAAATTAAAATACTGGGAGTATGGATCCCAGGTCGTCTCCCAACGAGTTGCAGGAAAGTGTGCTATTTTATTAATCAGATGTTTTCAAAAGAAGTTGAGTTGGGTAAATAGGGAATTAAATTAGGGAAATTAAGTAATTTAAATAAAAGCCTTGACTGGGAGTTGATTAGATGGAAGCCCTATTCTTGTTGCAGTACTCTCAAGATTAATTGCCAATTGAGATTTATTGTGTTTAGTTGTCCCTTACTAAGTAAGAGAAAGTCAAACAAGTTGGAATGCTGTTCTATCCACAGGTTCCAATCCACTCTTGGGAGGATTGGTGTTAGTGACTAGAGAGCAATCCAACAATAAACCCAATTACAATCTTTCTCTTGAGCATTTCAACTCAAGGATTCCTTTCATCGACTCCCCATCAAGTTAGGGGACTACTCGCTCATTGTAAATGTAAAATTCTAACGTAAGAAAAGGAATTAAAGAAAGACATGATAAATAATGATCAAGGATTAATTAAAAATAAAAGTAATTCTTGTATTAATAAATGCTAAAATAATCCAATAGTAAAATTAAGTAAATTAAGGAACATGGAAGAGTAAAATACAAGTGAAAAGAACAAACTAGAATGTCGAAGTCTTGATGAGGCAATAACTCTTCTCAATATCCCAATGTAAAACAATGAACATAACAAATCCTAAAAAAACTATGAATGTGTAGAGAGAAAAAAACCTAGAGGAGGAGTAAAACTAGATCTAAAAACTAAAACTATGCGGAATGAATGTTCTCTCTGGTTTTTGCATGTTCTCTGGCTCTAGTCTGCTTTTCTGGGCCAAAAACTGGGTCAAAATGGGGCCCAAAATTGCCCCCAACGATTCTGCAGATTATGCAGATCGCACATGTCACGCGATCGCGTCGCTCATGTGGACGCGTCATTCGGCGTTCTGCTTTGCCACGCGGTCGCGTCATCCATGCAGCCGCGTCACTCATGCTATTCCATGCCGCGCGGTCGCGTCATCCATGCGGCCGCGTCACTGCGATTTGCTCTTCTCCGCGCGGTCGCGTTGTCCATGCGGCCGCGTCGCTTCTCGCTAGTCATCTCCTCAATTTCTTGTGTTCCTTCCGTTTTTGCAAGCTTCCTTTCCAATCTCCAACTCATTCATGCCCTATAAAGCCTAAAACACTTAACATACAGATCACGGCATCGAATGGGATAAAGGAGAAATAAAATACGTAATTAAAAAGTCTCTAGAAAGCAGTTTTCAATCATGCAATAATTTTAGGAAGGGAATGTAAATGCATGCTAATTTAATGAATAAGTGGGTAAAGATCATGATAAAACCACATAATTAAACACAAAATAAACCATAAAATAGTGGTTTATCAGGGCTCATGTGGGCGAACGTTTGCCATAATCGGGGCCTTAGATAAATAAGCTTTAATCGAATCGAATGCTGACTGATGCTCATTCGTCCATTCGAACTGAGTCATTCTTTAGCTTCACTAAAGGTGCAAATACTCGAGTCTGACCAAAAAGATTTGAAATAAATCTTCTGATATAATTCACCTTTCCTAGGAAGGATTGCACTTCTTTTTTTGATTTGGGTGCAGATAACGCCAAAATTGCATCTGCCTTATTTTTATCAATTGCAATCCCTTTTTTATGAACAACAAAACCTAAGAAATTTCTAGCCGACACCCCAAAAGCACATTTTAAAGGGTTCATTTTTAATCCTTTCTTCCTCATGGTGACAAATGCCCTTCGTAGGTGATCAATATGTTGATTCACCGAAATCGATTTGACCATGACGTCATCGATATACACTTCTATAAATTTTCCGATAAACTCATGAAATATAGAATTCATTGCTCGTTGATAAGTAGCACTAGAATTTTTCAAACCAAAGGGCATAACTACCCATTCATAAGTGCCTAACGCCCCAAGACAATGAAAGGCAGTTTTGGACATATCATCTTCTGCAATGAAGATTTGGTTATATCCTGAATAACTATCCATAAAAATTAAGATTTTGTTTCCCGTTGCAAAATCGATCAACATATCTGCAATTGGCATAAAGTATTCATCCTTTGGAGTAGCATTATTCAAGTCTCAAAAATCAATACATACTCTTAACTTCCCATTTTTATTCATTACAGGAACAATATTCGAAACCCATTCCATATATCGTGCAGTTCGAATAAATTTTGCTTTAATTAAGCATTCAATTTCCTCTTTAATCTTTTGATTGATTTCTGGAGCAAAGCAACGAGGGGTTTGCTTTACAGGTCGAGCATTTGGTTTCAATGCTAATCGATGCTCTACAAGAGAACTCTCGAGACTAGGCATCTCATGATAATCCCAAGCAAAACAATCTTTAAATTCATGTAAAAAATGGAAAAGTTCTGTTCAAAAAGGATCGACAAGATCTTTACAAATATATGTAATTCGAACATCATCAAAAGTCCCTAAATTAATTTCTTCTAAAAGATCTTGAGATTCAAACCCTTTGAAATGGTCATCATCTTTTACTGAATATTTTTCGAAACCCAAAGGCTCTAGATTATAGATGCAAGCAAAAGAAAAATCAATAGATTCATTGGGAATTGAATATACTTGATCATTTATTAAATTAACATCCTGATTTTCAACACCATGTACTTCTGCTACTACATCAGCAGTTCAGTTTGAAACATCATTTGGATTACAGAAAATAAGAAAAACAAATGCCATGAGAAAACTCGATAGAAGGCATCGAGTTACTACAATCACTTAAAGAACTTACATTCCTAAATGATTCCACTTCATCAGAGGAACCATTTTTATTTTCTACAAAAAGAAAATTACTTAAATAATTGTTTAAAGTTACCAGGTAATCGAAAACTCCCTCAACCTGGTCCATAGGGCAACTGTTCCGAGGGTTACCTGAAACTGGAGGTCGATCTCGGATGAGATCTTCTGTACTAGTCGGAGATAACGTGTCCGACTGGCTGATGGCGGCCGGAGCTGTTGTATCCGACTTGTTGGATTTACAGCACTGCTAATCCTTGGTCACCGAAGGGTGGGGGTACCTGCAAGAGACTCCGATGCTTAAGTTAGCACGAGTATTAAGCAGGTTTTTTGTAGAATAAGAGTATGAGTTATACCTGGGTGTTCCAGTGTATTTATAGTAGTGTGGGCTGACCTTTCTGATAAGATAAGTTAATTATCTTATCTTATCTTATCCTATTTTGGATGAAGTCAGCTTATCTTCAAGGGAACCGCCTTTATCTCTATAGGCTGGGATTGCCTTTGGATTTGGGTCGTGTTCCTCTATTTGGGCCCTTTATTGGGCTTTCCTGTCGATTTGGCCGAGCTCTTTAGAAGAGGTCGGGTAGTCTGACCTGAAGAGGTCGGTCGCTTTGTCACCAATCATCCCGGGTCGGGTAACTCGACCCAGGGTATGAACAATGCCCCTGCTTGAGCTCGGTCTTCTTTTTTGACTTCGATCTTTAGTGAAACCAAGTTCAAGCATTTTGTCAATTTCTTCCTTTTGTAGACTCTTTTTGAATGTAGAACGTTTTTCTCTAAAAGCGTGCGCTTTTATATCAGCGCTTCATTTTTTGGGAATGTGAGAGGGTTTAATACCTTTATTAATTGGTATTAATTGCCCCGTTTTCTCTTGGCTTTTATTTTGAATCCAGCACTGCTGATCCTTGGTCACCGAAGGGTGGGGGGTACCTGCAAGAGACTCCGATGCTTAAGTTAGCACGGGTATTAAGCAGGTTTTTTGTAGAATAAGAGTATGAGTTATACCTGGGTGTTCCAGTGTATTTATAGTAGTGTGGGCTGACCTTTCTGATAAGATAAGTTAATTATCTTATCTTATCTTATCCTATTTTGGATGAAGTCAGCTTATCTTCAAGGGAACCGCCTTTATCTCTATAGGCTGGGATTGCCTTTGGATTTGGGTCGTGTTCCTCTATTTGGGCCCTTTATTGGGCTTTCCTGTCGATATGGCCAAGCTCTTTCAGCTTCCTTTTTATTTTCCAGGTTCGATTTTCTTCCTCTGTTTCTTTATATGTCTATTTTTTGAATTTTGCTCAGAGAAATTTTTAATCTTTTCTGCTTTTACTGTACCTGATGTGTTCTGGAATTTCTTCGTTTTTGGTGTGAATCTTTTTTCTTTTCTTGTTGCCTGAATCTAAAAATTGGGGCTTTTGCATGTTTGTTGTTGTTTCTGCTTGTGCCTTCGATGGTGGTTTTGCTTGATTCTGAAAAAGTTTGCGTCTTTGGTGATTTTCTGCTGGCCATTTTTGATTTTGACAATGCTTTGGCTGATAGACTGTAGAAAGGTAGTGACTTTGTGTTTTTACTTCCTTTGTTTTCGTTTGAAACCTTATTTTCTCCTTTTTTGATGAGTGCCGGGACGTAAGCTGTAGAATTTTCTTGAAACCTTGCTTTGTTACTGCCTCCAAAAAATGCCCCACGGCTTTGGTTTGAGTCTTGGGATTTTCCTTTCCTGTTTGTTCGTCTGTCGAGTTGTTTTGCCCCTCATCCGAGATGTTTTGTTAGTAATCCACTCTTCTTTTCTTATTGTAAGATTTAGTTGGCCTCATGTCTTCTCGCAATAACGTTGTAGAGATGTCTTCCCAGGTTCCCGAGGGCATGGCCGATTGGGTGGACTCGATGGTTCTTATGTGTGTCTCTTTGGTTGATTCCGAGTTTTGTGCGCAGCTTAGGCAGTTTCATAGGGTCTGTAGTAATCCTGGTGATGAGAAGAATTATGAACTTGTCCCTCCCTCTTTTGAGGAGAGAGTTTGTTTCTCTACTCGGGTTGTTAATGATCGCCCTTTTTTCTATGCTTATGACTTCTTCTTTGGTCAGCTGGGTATCACCCTTCCTTTTACTGAGTTTGAGACCGACCTGTTATGGTCCTGTAATGTTGCTCCCTCTCAACTTCACCCTAATTCCTGGGGTTTCATTAAAATTTTTCAATTGTTGTGTAATGGTTTTGGTATCCCTGCCTCGCAATCTCTCTTTTTCTACCTATTTGTCTTGACAAAGCCTGGAGTAGTAAAAAAGAAGGCAGCATGGGTCTCCTTCCGATCTTCCCAAGGAAAGAAGGTCTTTTCCATGTTTGATGAATCGTTTCGCGATTTTAAGAACTATTTTTTCAAGGTCCGAGCTATTGAAGGAGCTCGGCCCTTTTTCCTGGATGAGAATGATGAGCCCGCCTTTCCCTTGGAATGGCAAAAAGATGTGAGAGTGTCCAGGTATACGTGGGAAATATTGGATGAGGCTGAGCGAGCTTTTGTGACTGTCTTGGAAAAACACTGGGGTCAATCCCCCTATCTTGATACAACGAAATTTTTAACCAATCCCTCTCTTCTTCAGCTGAGCTGGGTATTTTGCGTTTCCTTTGTTATCTGTTTATATTGCTTGTGAATGCCTTTCCGACTTGTAGCTTAATTTCTTACTGTTGTGTCTTATTTGCAGAGGCGATGAAGAATAATGAATCCATGAAGGCTTTTAAGAGGGCACAGAAGGCGACTGCTGCCAAAAACATCTCGGCAAGGCGGCCGGGGAGGGATCTTCCCAAGTGCGTGTGAGGCCGTCCATGCCGAGTTCTCCTGGGATGAGGAAGGTGATCCCTACTCCCCGAGTTCGTCTGGCTGACCCTCTTCCAACTTCTACTGCTCCTTCTGTCGCTCCTCCCAATAAGAAACAAAAAACAGTTGAGCCCTTCGACCTCGATGCTCCCGACTTTAATGATATTGAATTTGTAGATCAGCAAATCGGCCCCTATGGCGCCCTTTCTATGGACGATGTGTCCATCCTTCATCATTTGGAATTTATGACCCAAAACAACATAAAGATGGCGTATATGGGGGATGCTCTGCACCGAACTGCTCAGAACCTACCTTTCCATGCCACCAAAGCATTTATGGAGGAGGCAAAGCAAGAGTTCGACCGGATGAATGGGCTGAAGAAGGAGCTCGAGGTGAAGGTGGCCAAGCTGGAAAAAGATCTAGAGAACGAGAAGGCGAGTTCCCTTTCT
>NC_029793.2:113626021-113627043 GCF_000816755.2 Arachis ipaensis | reverse complement strand
GAGTCCGACTTCGTTATATCAGTCTCCTTTAAGTTATTTTTGTAGTCCTCTTTTTTGGACCTGTGTCAGGTCTCTTTCAGGGATTGCTTTTATAACTTTTTAGTAGTAGGAGTCCGACTTCGTTATATCGGTCTCCTTTAAGTTATTTTTGCAAATAACATTTTAGTAGTAGGAGTCCGACTTCGTTATATCGGTCTCCTTTAAGTTATTTTTGCAAATAACTTTTTAGTAGTAGGAGTCCGACTTCGTTATATCGGTCTCCTTTAAGTTATTTTTGCAAATAACTTTTTAGTAGTAGGAGTCCGACTTCGTTATATCGGTCTCTTTTGAGTTATTTTTGCAAATAACTTTTTAGTAGTAGGAGTCCGACTTCGTTATATCGGTCTCTTTTGAGTTATTTTTGCAAATAACTTTTTAGTAGTAGGAGTCCGACTTCGTTATATCGGTCTCTTTTGAGTTATTTTTGCAAATAACTTTTTAGTAGTAGGAGTCCGACTTCGTTATATCGGTCTCCTTTAAGTTATTTTTGCAAATAACTTTTTAGTAGTAGGAGTCCGACTTCGTTATGTCGGTCCCCTTTAAGTTATTTTTGTAGTCCTCTTTTTTAGACCTGTGTCAGGTCTCTTTCAGGGACTACTTGTATAACTTTTTAGTTTTGGGTTGACTTTGTTATGTCGGGCCCTTCTAAGTTAAAGTAATCCTCTTTAATAGGGTTGGCCAGACCTCTTTCCAGGGTTTACTTATAACTTGGGTTGACTTGGTCCGACTTCTTAATGTCGGCCAGTCTTTAAGTTATTATTTTAAAAATCCGTAAGACCTCGTCAGGTTCTTTTTTAGATCACTTTCGATAACTTCTTACATTATTCTGCGTTCATCTTTGCCAATTTGTAGAAAGTGGTTGTCATCTCTAGATCGTCCTTTGGGTGAATCGCGTTTTCACCTTTATCAGACGGTTATCTTTATCGTGATCGTGCAGTAAAATTATTTTTTTTTCACTTTCTGCCGATCTGTTGCTTTATAAT
>NC_029793.2:113624037-113624421 GCF_000816755.2 Arachis ipaensis | reverse complement strand
GCATTGTAGGCTGAACTTACGTCGACCACGATGTAGTCTATCTTGAGGGTCCTGGATTGGTTCCCTTTTCCGAAGGTTGTGTGTAGCGATACGTATCCCAGTGGTTGTACTGGGGTATCTCCTAGTCCGAACAGACTATTCGGGAATGCTCTAAGCTCCTTTTCGTCTAAGCCGAGTTTGCCGAAGGCTGTTTTGAATAAGATGTTGGCAGAACTCCCTTGGTCTACTAATGTGCGGTGTAGATTGGCGTTTTCCAGTATGATAGTGATGACCATGGGGTCGTCGTGTCCCGAGATGATGCTGGATGCGTCCTCTTTAGTGAATGTTATCGTAGGGATGTCGGGTGCTTCCTCCTTTCCCTCGACATGATATACTTCTTTGAGA
>NC_029793.2:113613722-113614037 GCF_000816755.2 Arachis ipaensis | reverse complement strand
TACATAGAACATGAATTATTTGTTTCTTTCAATCTTATGACTTTCCTGCTTAATTGCATTTTGGTGTTTGACATCACCTTACTGCTTTGTTCATCAATGCTTTAACCCTTTTAACACCAATTGCATAAGCTTATGCCAAGTGACTTGAGACTACCATTCATTTGCTTATGTGTTCTACACATACATTTGTATCACTTTGGCATAGTGCATTGTGATGACGTGAATGTAAGCTTTCTTGTCTGTTGGAACCTTTTAAAGATCTTCATAGTTTAAGAACCATGCTTGCTATGCAAATAACAATTAACTTTCTTTTTC
>NC_029793.2:113609331-113612065 GCF_000816755.2 Arachis ipaensis | reverse complement strand
CACATCCTCAGCAGTAGCAAGACCCTCAGCACTACCTTCAACACCTTCAGCACCATCTATACCAGCAGCACCATCATCTACATTGCAGCCAATTTACCGTCATGTGTAGCTCCTCTTTGAGAGGATTGACCAGATACAATATCGCAACAAGCAACGTTATGAGGGCGGCACTGATATTGATGAAGAGGAGGCCCAGGCCAATGAGGCGGAAGAGCCCCAAGCCCCAGCAGGAGACAGTGGAGATGACGGCGACGACTCCTTCCACTCAGCTTGATTTGATGAGCATCGAGGACGATGTTAATTTTTAAGTATGGGGATATCGTCATACATCGGCCAGATTATTTTGTGGTGAATTGTTCTAATTCCAGGAACTTTTATTTCAATTTTCAGTACTTGCNTATTAATGAGTGGTTTGGGAGAAATGAATTTTCGAAGATTGATGGTTTCTGCAGAAAATTCTGTTAGCACCAACTTCCAACGCCCTTAACTTTCAATTCTGGTACGTATTTGAGCTGAAACCAACGGCATTTTCAATCTTCCTGTGTTCACAATCTTCATTTTAAATTTCATGTCGATACCCAACTTATCCAAGTAGATATGTTGAAAAGAGTATGGGTAGCTCACTGGATTTTGGAAATCGAATTCTAAAAGGCATGGCTGTGTTTCTCACTTCATAACTTTTTCATATGACATGGTATTAATCTGGAATTTGATTCAATGAAAAGCTAAAAGAGTCTTGTTTGAGGTCATGAATTTTGAAAGGCAATGGGTGAAAATTGGAGTTTTAAGGAATTTATCAAACTTACTACTTCCTGCTGTTTTTCTGCATTTTCTTAGAAAACAATAACAGAATTTTAAGAGAGATGGTACAAGTTTTAATTGTAACCAAATTACCTCAACACCAAGT
The DNA here is from genome assembly GCF_000816755.2 of Arachis ipaensis. NCBI lineage: Eukaryota > Viridiplantae > Streptophyta > Magnoliopsida > Fabales > Fabaceae > Arachis > Arachis ipaensis. The sequence goes on along the minus strand of NC_029793.2, from coordinate 113,611,158 downwards.
TTTGCTTTTAAACCAGTTGTACTATAACAACAAGGAAGGGTTTAAAGTTAATTGGTGATGTGGAGGTATGTATAGTTAAGCGGTGATGCGGAGGCATGTTTAATTATATGGTGATGTGAAGATATGAGTATGTAATTGGTGATGTGGAGGTATAATAAAATGAAAGAAAATAAAAAGTCATGAATGAAATAAATAAATAAGAATTGTATGTTAAACAGGCCCTGTGCCAAACTGCTAATGCGAAATTGCCCGCCTAACGGATAGCCTGAGATTGCTAATGCGGGAATGTTTGCTTAATTGATAGCACTGTTCCTTACTGTGATACACATTGAACTGTTATTATAATGAGGCCTAATTGACACGGGTAACCGTGATGCTAAGGTGTCTAATTGACACAGTAAAGGGACCATATTCGGGGTTCACTCCGAGTAACGTCGGGTTGCGGGTAGACAACCGACGCATGAGCTCATGGCCTGCGCTAGGAACAAGCATGCATCATCTTGTTTGCGCATTTACATTTGATTGTGTTTGCTTTATTTTATTTATTTGTGTTTGTGCTGTTGTTTTGGTGATGTGCTTACGTGCTTTATGGATATTTTACAGGTGGTATATGGTCCAAACTAGGGGTGGCAAGCAGGGATGCCCGCCCCCATCCCGCCAGAAGCCCACCCTGCCTAGTGAGGCGGTCCCAAAATCCCAGCCCGCCCCGCCTAATAGCCGGCTGGCGGGCCGGCTAGCTAAGCCCGCCAAATATCCCTTTTTTTAACTTTTAACTATTAAATAATATATATAAAGGCATAAAAAAATCTCTTATATTTTTTACTTTTAACTATTATAATTTCTAAAGGTATAAACAAATTATAATTTTTATATTCACAAACATTAAAGCCTTTGTAATTATAAATATCTAATAAACATAATTATAAACCAAGTTTTTATCCAAAACATAATTAAAAATATTGTTCCCAAAGCAAAATAAACATAATCCAAAACACTCAATTTTCATCTTCATTCTCTTGTAAGTTGGGTTGGGACCTTGGGAGAAGTTGGGTTTTGACAAAAAAAACTGTAAAAATACCCCTTGCCAAAAAAATACTAAACCCAGCGGGGAAGCCCGCCAAAACCCGCAGTTTAAGCGGTGTGGGTTAGGCGAGCTTTTGTTATTTGACGGTCCCAATTTTTCAGCCCAATCCGCCTTTTTTGGTGGGGTTACGCGGGTCCGCCCGGTGGGTTTAGGCCCATTTGCCACCCCTAGTCCAGACCCATGTCAAGGGCAATCTGGCATTCCCCTGCTTGATCATGCAGATGGGTCACCAGGCTGAGGTACCTGGGAGGATGGGGATGAGAGGCCAGTAGTTATTGGTGCGAAGAAAGTCATTCCACATGGCAACTGGTTCGGTCCTCAGTCATCCACCAGACACCAAGGTCGTAGGGCACCCACCACCACTACAGAGGCAGCCACATCCTCAGCAGTAGCAAGACCCTCAGCACTACCTTCAACACCTTCAGCACCATCTATACCAGCAGCACCATCATCTACTTCGTAGCCAATTTACCGTCATGTGCAGCTCCTCTTTGAGAGGATTGACCAGATACAACATCGCAACAAGCAACGTTATGAGGGCGGCACTGATATTGATGAAGAGGAGGCCCAGGCCAATGAGGCGGAAGAGCCCCAAGCCCCAGCAGGAGACAGTGGAGATGACGGCGACGACTCCTTCCACTCAGCTTGATTTGATGAGCATCGAGGACGATGTTAATTTTTAAGTATGGGGATATCGTCATACATCGGCCAGATTATTTTGTGGTGAATTGTTCTAATTCCAG
>NC_029793.2:113596421-113604496 GCF_000816755.2 Arachis ipaensis | reverse complement strand
CAAAGGGCGGGCTTTTGGCGGGGCGGGGTGGACTTCCCCACTTGCCACCCCTACTGTCAGGCTAATTCATCGGAGCCTTGCAATTTTATAAGCCCATGTCCCAAAAAAAAAAAAGAAGAGCCATGCAGCGTTAGGTTCTCAAGTTTCCAATTTTTGTAGGTGATACGGATTCATAAATTTTTTGTTATTTTAAATTAAGGAGCAAAATGACCATTTTGTCAAGGTCAAGAATTTAATTATTAGAAGGAAAAGTATACGTTGTTAAGATATTATCTACCAACTTTTGACAATAATAATTAATTATTATTTTTTAAATTTTTTAAAAAATAAAATTTGAATAATCAGGATTTAATCAAAATTTATCCTTTTATTTTTATTTTCACTTAAAAATCTTAATCTCTCTCCCAAATCTCCCGCCTTTTCTCCATCCTAGTCTCCTTGCATCCGTTGCCACTGCTTCATCCGCCATTCGTGCTTTTTTAATTTTTTAAAAAATAAAATTTGAATAATCAGGATTTAATCAAAATTTATCCTTTTATTTTTATTTTCACTTAAAAATCTTAATCTCTCTCCCAAATCTCCCGCCTTTTCTCCATCCTAGTCTCCTTGCATCCGTTGCCACTGCTTCATCCGCCATTCGTGCAGGGAAGACAACCAGCATTGCGCGTCTGCTTCACCGTCATCGCGTCCCTTTGGCCACCCTACCTCGCGTGTAGCCAAGCTCCCACTCGTCGCCTTTCCGCCACGCGTCCTCCATCGCAGCTGTGATGCATTCCCGCCTTGCCGTTGCACCGTCAGAGTCCACGAGCTCCCGTCGTCATTGTAGACCGCCGCTAGGTACAGTTACTCAATGGTTCAATCTCTCTCTCTAAATTTCTGATTTGTCCAAGTGCATGTCTATGGTGTTTAAATTTTGGTTGATCAAGTATGTTATTCACTATTTTTGGAATTTTTGTTGGTGTTATATGTGAATCCACATGTGCATGGTATTTGAATTTTTAAATATTTTGCAAGGTTGCAAGCCCAAGTCCCAACTCATCCACGCACCAAGGTGGCTCGCTGCATACAGTTCAACTATGGAAAAGCTGTGTTTTTTCAGGTAAATTCCAACTCAATGGAATTGAAGAATTGCTTTTCTTATTATTTTATTTGATATTAAATATTTGAGAGAAAGAGGGAAGAGGGTGTTCCAATCCAATGTAAGGGCAATTTCAAATTTCCAATGATTGTCTATCCCATAAGTAGGATTCTTATTTTTCAATTTAGGAATTTTGGTCTGTTGTGTGTGTTCATGGAGTAATAAGAAGTAGAGCCATTTTTTTTACTCATTGAAAGTCATGACTTATTTTGTGGATAAATTAAAATCTTGACTAGTCAGTAAAGATTTTAACTTGTATCACCTACTGAAGAACAAAATTTGTCTAAGGAAAGCCTGTGAGTGTTGTTGCTTAAACATGAATATTTCTAGCTTAAACTCCATTCTATAATGCACTGATTATGTTTGTAATCTTACTCCCTTAAGCTGTGAATTTTTCGTTTTTTGAGGTTTCAGATGTGTCTTCCTCTATTGGTATAGCATGTTTCTTTTTTATATGTTCTGAATGTTTCTATTTCGTAAGTTTCGAATATTTTTTTTTTTGTGTTTTGGATGTCTTTTGTTAAAGGTTTGGAATTTTTTTTTTTTTTGGTTATTGTACATTTGCTGAGTAAAAAACATACAAGAAGAAGAAGACGACATCCGAAAATAGCCTTTAGATGAGAGTGTTAGTTGTTGATAATGATCCATTATGGCTCAAGATCCTTGAAAAGATGCTCAAGAAGTGCTCTTACCAAGGTAACTACTAACTGTTTCTTTTAATCATCATATCATTGCTATGCTTTGTTGATATTATTAGGGTCCAATTGTTAATATATATGATAAAGAATTATGTTTCCTTTCCTTTTCTTTTCTGTTTTAGAATAGTTACAATTCCTTGTTGTTGCTGTGTATTTATACAAGTGACTCTTACTCCAAATAAAACAAGCATATCTTATATATTTGTGCCATTTAACTTATCATTCAAGTTATCATTCATGCCATTTAAGTCTATCTCTTAATCAAATAATACAAATTGTGATTGCTGACCAAATTAAAATATTTTCACTATGTTAATAAGACTTGTCTTTGTTTCACAGAAGTTGGTCCCTAGAAAATTCTAGATTTGATCAATGTACCATGGCTTACCAGAGAAAATGTTGGTAAGTGGTAGTTTAGTAGTATATTTGGTGTGGATTATTTTTTAATGCAAATCGGATCTTCCAACTATGATACATGGTGTGTTTTTGGTGGACTTCTTTTATGCAAGTTGCATGTTTCCTTTCAAATTTGTTCTAATTTTTGTCTTGGTAGCTAGCAACAGTAATAATCTTGTGCATATTTTTTATTTTATTTTCTGCAATATAGTAGTAGATTTTTTTATGTAAATCAGTGGATGATTATCAGCTTAAGCCTCGTTAGTTGCTTAATTAGCTTGATGGAATATGTATATATGGCTCCACAGCAATATGATTCACATTACATTTGTGTGCTTAAATTAATTATTTTGCATTATTTATGCTTCAATTCATCATTGCCCATGCATTTATGCACATTATTTTTTTCAAATTGTTTTATGTATATAATTGACTATTTTACTTTTTGCGTGGTGATTTTTCTCTGAAAAATGATGTAGCAGCCACTCAAATTGGAGAGGTCGATTCTGTTGTTAGAGTGAATGAATGATTTTTACCTGATTTTTTACACAATTGTAGCATACGTGTTTTTGTGTGTGATACACCGATATTATTATAGTATTCTTTTTTGTGTGATACATTGATACTTTTAAAGCATTGAGAATGGTGAGTCATCTTCATAAGTACATGTTATTCTATTGTTATAAGGCATTGAGAATGAGCGAGTCATATTTAAAGCGAATCAACACTAGTTATATGAGTTCTATTTATGGAGGAAACAACTTAGGAGGTTCTGGTTAGCAGAAGTCAATTTTGCAAGTTTATATTTTCAAGTTTTAAAGAAATATTTTGTTTTTTTTCTTGTTTACTAAAAGAATCTCCACGGAAGTTTTATTACAAAAACTCAGGTACAAAAATCATATCCTCTCAAGACACTTCTTGTTAAGACACATCTATAAAAGACACTTCCATAAATAGACATATCCATAAACATATGCGTAAAAAGACACCTCCATTAAAATGACTTATCATTCACCTCTATTAAAAAGATACATCATTTAAAAAGACATATCATCTGAAGACACATTTACAAAGGATACTTCCATTAAAAAGACAGATACATAAAAAAGAAATATCATACAAAGACATAACCACCAATGACACCTCCCTTTAAAAACACATGCATAAAAAGGTATCTCCCTTAAAAACACTTATCCTCTGAAGACATTTCCAATAGAAGACACCTCCATTAAAAAGACACATAATTTAAAAAGAAATATTCTCTGAAGACATATTCACAAAACACACCTCAGTTAAGAAGACACAATCATAGAAAACATGTCCATTAAAAAGACTCATGCATGTGAAGACATATCCTCTGACGTCACATTTACAAAGGGCGCCTTCATATAATGACATGCATTGAATTAGACGCGTCCAATGAAGTTATAAGTAGAATACATTTCCATAAAAGTCGCTTCAAAACATTAACTTGTTAAAAAAAACCAACTGTATGTCGGAAACCAAAAGACTCATCAATACCCCAATATAGGATTCACATCCATAATAGACAGAACTTCTATGAAGTAGCCAAAAATTTTTTTTTCCATAGTCTAACTAGAAACGCCTACTAGCAAGTAAGACAATCAACATGTGTAACACAAGGAAAATATCAGGATGAAACAAAAGTGATAAAACATAAGGGGGGTATCATAAGACTAATTAATCAAGAATGTTCTATGCAACTTTCTTCTTATCATGTTTCTCTCTGTTGCAATTTTTTTGGGTGTTCCGTTAGTCCTCCGAATCATGCTCTTCATGCTCAGTGCTGTGAACGTTGTCCTAACCTCCTTACGTTTGTTCCTGGGATGATTGTGGTGCACAGTAGGTTGAGGACTTTTGTCAAGGAACTTCAGTGCTTGCGCAATGGCCGAATTATTAGGATCCACAATGATTTCGAGCATTATTTCCTTCCTATATTCCCTCAAGGTGTCCTGTATGTAAAAATCAACATTGCGTAACGGCATTAGTTACTAATACCCATGAGATTTTTTCAGAAATCATTTATTCAAACATCAAGGATTTGGAAGCCCACATTATCCCATTGTTGCATTTTACCGCCTTTAGTCCAGTACTTTATGAATTTTACAGACACATCCAAGTAAGTTTATACAAACAACACATTAGTCCAATAAAGATACATCTAAAGAATTATTTAGTCAAAAGACATAATCATAAATACTTTCCACATCAGAAAATAGTATAGGTTTCAACTTTTCCGTTACCAAATATAAGAAGAGATAAATTCTTTTAATAGCAGCCTCCATTAAACAATAAAATGATGAAACATTGACCAAATCACAATTAAATTCAGTTCATGACAAGCAATTTTAAGATTAGACACATTAATCCAGCAAAGACACTTTTAGATGAGTTTTCACTCAAAAGATACACCCATGAAATATTTCAACATCAACATATACTAATCCAGCAAAAATCATGTAGAAGTGATAATTAACATACTTAACATGAACAAAAAAAATTAAACTCAATAACTAACAAGTATCCATATAATATGAACAATGGAACATAGCATAAAAACAAACTTAACTTAAAGACCTAAACACGTTCTAGCCAAAGATTCTAATTTCATCAAATAAAATCTATATGATACTATACTTATAATAAGATCATGCAAGATACATAAATAAGTACTAACCAAGGAGGTAACTCAATAGCAGATTCACAGCAGTGCACAGTGAACCGAAGCAGCGTGCGCACATACTGCAGAGCCGAGCATGCATGGGTGAGGCACCGTCATCTGGGCGAGTAGCGAAGACGATGCGACTTCAATCGCACGACTAGGTGGTGACCTTCGATCGAAGCTTGCCAACGGAAGACCTGTGTCGCCGTTGATGGAAGCTTGCCGGCGGATGCTATAATGGTTGATGCAATTGTAGGCAGAATCGCTGGCGGCGTGACCTGAGTTGACGCCGGCGACAAGAACGCGTTGGAGGTTGACTGTTCGAAGACACAGCCGTTAGGGGTTTGGGGGGTGGAGGTGTTCTACACGGTGAAAATCAATATGAATTAGGTTGGTGGCGGCGACTGGCGGAGATGACAATTCTGATGGCTATGCGGCACTGGAGAAGGATATGGGGGTTGGGGGAGTGTGTCCACGGTAAGAAAATGTGGGTATAGAATAAATTAGGGTTAGTGTGGTAAACTAGTGAAATTAGGAATTAATCTGGGTTAATTTGGGATGTCGCTTTTGGAATTAAGTGGGCTTAGAGTCCAGCCCAATTAAAGTTGGCAGATGTTGGCGGAAATGCTGTTGGTAACGTAGCGGGATTGTTAGAAGAATTACATAAGCTAAATTTAATAGAGGAGGTCAACATTATTTCGCAAGAAAACGGAGATTAAAATTAAAATTTAGGAAGTTGTCGTCACCTAGTACTTTTGAAGACTAGGTCAGATGGGAGGAGGATGCGGCAAGAGGAGGCAAAGTTGTCGTCAACGAGATAGTGGAGCTTGACGCCATAGAAACTCTTGCGGAGCAGCTTCACCTTCATATCCATATGCTCGGTTCAGGTGCCTATTCAAGGGATGCAACACGAACAAGAACCATTGGGGATTCAGACCATTGAAATCAATGGTGTGTGTGAAGAATCACTTTGTTGAAGCGTTTGTGTAGTTGGTGCTACCTAAAAACATGGTGGTCACCATTGGGAGAGGGATGCAGGTGGACATAGAGGCTGTGTTGGCGGTGGTAGTGGTGATGGAAGTTGGAGGAGAAGTAGGCTTGGTTTGAAAGGAAAAGAGAATGTGGAGTTAGATTTGAAATTTGAGAAATTAGATTTGGGTAATTTTAGAAATATTTCAATTATTGTTTCCAAAAAATTTCAATTTTCTATGTCTCCACTTTCTAAAAGTATTGAAGAGACTGAGTCTTAATCCCCAAATCTCAATTTCTGTATCGCATACCAAAGAAGCCTAAGGTGATATGAAAAAAGATAAACAAAATGTCATGAATTGAAATTGAATAAGAAAGGTACATTAAAACTGAAATAGAAAGAAAAAAGATAGGTTAAAATTGAATACAAAGAGAATCGCTCTACTTTCTATCCAATTTTTTGATGTATCAAGAAAATGACTCTTCAACCTAACTTGTCCACATCATAGTTTGAAAATTGAATTGAAGGGACTCCTCAACCTTCTACCCAATTTCCCGTGCAATAAGAGAGGAACTCACTCAACCTCACTTGTCCACACCATGGTTTTATCACGAAACAAAAAAATGCTTTGGCACTTCTAATCACTCAATACTGCGACTACAATAGCTAAAGAGGTATTTATAAACTCTTAGATTATTAGGTTAAAACAAAGAAAACCCTAAAGCCTACAAACATAAACTCCAATCTAGTAACTAAATAAATAAAAATCAAAATACATTAAAATAAACTAATAACCACTACAACATTTTGGGTCTATGGCCACGGTTCTTTTAATGGTCACAATTTTTTACCGTGACAAAAAAAATGAAACCTATGGTCACGGTTTTTTAAAAAAGGGTGACCATAGAGTACCTACGATGACGGTTTTATAAAAAAAGGTGGCCTAAAAGGACCTATGGTCATGGTTTTTGGAGGTGACCTAAAAGAGTTTATGGTCACAATTTTTCAAAAAAGGGTGACCTAAAAGGGTCTATGGTCACGGTTTTAGGGGGTAACCTAAAGGAGTCTATGGTCACTGTTTTGGGGAGTGACCTAAAAGGTTCTATGGTCACTTTTTTCGGGGTGACCTAAAGGGGTCTATGGTCACAGATTTGGGGGTGACCTAAAAGGATTTATGATCACGGTTTTGGGAGGTGACATAAAGGTATCTATGGTCATGATTTTGGGGGGTGACCCAAAAGGGTCTATGGTTACAATTTTTCGAAAGGGTGACCTAAAAGGGTCTATGGTCACGGTTTTTAGGGTGACGTAAAGGTATCTATTGTCATGATTTTGGGGATGACCTAAAATGGGTCTATGGTCACGGTTTTATGAAAGGGTGGCCTAAAAGGGTCTTTGATCACGGTTTTTGTGGGTGACTTAAAGGAGTCTATGGTCACGGTTTTGGAGAGTGACCTAAAGGTATCTACAGTTACAGTTTTGGAGGGTGATCTAAAAAGGTCTATGATCACGATTTTTTAAAAAAGAGTGACCTAAAAGGAGTCTATGGTCACGGTTTTGAGGAGTGACCTAAGGGATCTATAGTGACTATTTTAGTGGCTAACTTAATAGGGTGTATAGTTTTACTAAAGGGTGACCTTAAAGGGATTTGTGGTCACAGTTTTTGAAAATGAATTCTTTTAACTAAATCAGGTTTTGATCCTTTGAGTTTCAATTAATTAAGGTTGTTATATATTTTTTATGATTTTGAATATTTTATATATTTAAAATTTAAAAATTTTAATAATTAAAAACTAACGAGAATTTTATATGATTTACTTTAAATATTAAAATTTTAAATCTAATTTTATAAATAAAAATTAACTAGAATACTATTAATTTTAAATTAAAAAATTATTTAAAACTTAAAACTAATTAATAAGTTAACAAATAAGTATTATATTTTTAAAATAATTTAAATAAATTATGGTTGATGTTTAATTACTATTCTACCTTCTAATTTTATTAAAATTTTTACACTAGCTTAGTCCCAAGCCTAATCCTAACCTTAATTACTATTCAAGAATATTTTTGTAACTAAATAAGGTTTTGATAATTTGAATTTAAATTAATTAATGTTCTTATATATTTTTTATGATTTTAGGTATTTCATATATTTAAAATTTATAAATTTTAATAATTAAAAACTAA
>NC_029793.2:113586326-113596232 GCF_000816755.2 Arachis ipaensis | reverse complement strand
ATAAAATACTTTTAATTTTAAATTAAAAAATTATTTAAAACTTAAAACTAATTAATAAATTAACAATAAATATTATATTTTAAAATAATTTAAATAAATTATGGTTGATTTTCAATTACTATTTTATCTTCTAATTTTATTTAAATTCTTATACTATCCTAATGCAAACCCTAATCCTAATTTCTAAACCCTAACCCTAATCATATCCTAGTTTTAAACCCACCCACCTACTAATCCTCACACACTCAACAAAAAAAGAAAGAAATAGATAAGAGAGGGAGTAGGGGAACGAGGAAAGAAAAAGAAGAGAACAAGAACCCCTACTCCATTCTCCAGAAGACTAACACTACAAGAAAAATACCCATTCAGCCACACTTTTTTTAAACTACATTTGAAAAGCGTAGCCTATTCTATGAATAGGCTACGCTTTTCTCCGTGTTGCCTTTTTATAAGAGAAAAAGATACACAATTGTGGCATCATTTAAAAAGTGTAGCCTCAGGTATTATAGAAATCACTTATAAAGCGTAGCCGTAGGTTAATATCTATGGGCTCACTTTTCGTATCAAAGAGAACGCTTTTAAAAAGTAACTTATTTATTATGTTTTGGGTGCGCTTTAAAGTGATGCCTAATGTATGTATGGTAAATCCCTAACACTTAGTAAATTTTTTGTTCCCCTTTCAATTTCCTCTAGAAGAACACACACCCACAAGCCACTTCGTGCACAGCAAACCCTCTTCCCTCCAGAAGCACACCCTTTCGCCATTCTCACCTTCGCACATAACCCTCACCTTGGCCAACCCTTTCGCGCACAACACCCCCTCAAATAAACACAGCAAAAATTTGCCCTCACCCAGTCACCCTCACTCACGCGACATACACCCTCATCCTCACTCCACCCACACACGAAAGAGGGAAGAAATCTGAAAGTGGGAGAACGGGAAGAAGAAGAGAAGTGAGGGAAGGAAGGAAAGGACGATGCCGGCTAGGGCTCCGCCGCCGTCGTTGTCGAGTGCCAATGAGAGAGAGAGAGCTCGAGGAAAAGAGAAAACGCGATGGAGGAGAGAAGAAGGGGGTGCTTCGTCGCCACTGAAGCTCCATCACCATTGCTAGGGCTTGTTGCCATCGCCGTTCTGCCACCGTCGGGCTGCTGTGCTGCCGCTGAGGAGCTCGAAGGGATGTCTCGCCGCCGTCGTGCTCTGTCGCCAAGCTGTTGCGTTGCCGCTCATCTCTTCTTCACCGTCGCTGCTCATCTCTTCTTAAGTGGTTCAATATCAAGTGCAAAACTGACAACTTTCAAGCAGATGATGATGTTGATGATGATGTCCTTTATCAAGGTAATTGACCAATTTTTCACATGGCTTCAATGTAATCTAGGACTCTAGAATTGGGATTCTTAGCTTTCATTTAAAAATATTGTTTTTTATTTACTTTTTAAATGGCTAGACTAGTTAACTATACGTATATCTTTTCAATAATACAACCTCAATTCTGTTTAGCTTTTGTGAGCAATGTTATTTTCTTTTCTTTCTTTGTATATTTGATTTACCCTTAGTTATGTTGTTTTCCAGCTTCCATGGTTTTTCCTACCATTATTGGTACCCCCAAAATTTTTGTTTTGTTTTGTTTTATTGTGTTGTGTTTGATTGAGTGACATCATTAAATAATAGTGGAAAGAGCACAGTTTTATTTACTTTATGGTTTTTCCTTTTGCATTTGGGATATTGGTGCAAAATTGATATATCTGTCTCAATTCATTTTTAATTTTACAATTTAGGTTGATGATTCTCACTTTACTCTTTGAAACAACGCCGTTTTCCCCTTTTGCACTAGAAATTAAGCTAATTGGCATGATTTTGTGAATTTAGCATTCAACTTTAATGAGAATAATAAAAAAGCAAAAAGTTTGTTTTCTTGTATTTTTAATCTTTAATCTGATACTTGCAATTGGAACATGTGCTTCATTTGTTGCTCTTGCCAGGCAGACTTTTCAGAATTCATTCAGTTCTATGATTTTGTTTTCTTCATGTGTCGCGAGAATGGTCAAAAGAATATTTGTAAGTAGCCCAGTCATTTCCTTCAACATAATCTTGTATTGATTGCGTATGGTGGTGAATCAGTATGCAAAATCCTTACATGCTTCTCTTTTTGAATTATGATAATCTGCAGCTGTAAGCAGGGCAGTAATTGCTTGGAAATTAGTTCTTGCTGGGAATGAACAAGGGAATGGACAAGGGAATGAACACTGATACAATTGTTAAGGCCAAGAGTTTTCTTGATGGTGATGAAGATCAGTATGAAAAAGATGTGTTTGAGAAGAATTTGAAGGCGCTTCAGAACATTTTTTAGTCATTATGCCAAGATTAGAAGATTAACGATTTTCTGTTTGTTAAATTCTTTTTGAATATAGAGTGCAAACTTTGCATTTTAATTGATATGTGATACAAGTTTCATATGACTTAAATTATCTTAAGTTATATTTTGATTGTTAATTGCTTCTTAAGATTATGTCTTTGAATTGTGTAAGGATAATTTTTATTATTTAAAAAAATTATTTAGTATAATTATATGTTTAATTTTATTTTATAATATTTAACTCATTTAATTAAAAATGTAAAATTATATATGTAATAATATTATTAAATAATATGTTGTATAAAAAATTATTAGAATATTATATATATATATAGAAAATTAAAAAAAATTAAAAAAATAATGAGACCTAAGGCTACACTTATATAGAGTAGCTATGGTTATACAGAAAATTAAAAAAAAATAATAAGGGACCTAGGGCTACACTTATATAGAGTAGCTATGGTGTACAATGTGGCTACGTTTTATAAGTGATGCAGTAGCGTTGAAAAGCATAGCCTATTCTGGTAAAAATGGAAGCTGAAAAGCGTAGCCTTTGGTCCTGGACAACATCACTTGAAAAGCGCACCCTATTCCCAAACGCCAAAAGCATAGCCCTTGGTGCAGAAAAGCATAGCCTTTGAGAATAGGCAACGGCCGAATAGGAATCACCCCAAAAAGCATAGTCGTAGCCCAGAAAGCATAGCCGTAGCCTAAGGCATCATTTTTTTTCACTTTTGGCTACAATTTTCAAGTGTACCTGAATGAGTGTTTTTCTTGTAGTGACTTACCCTCATCTCCAGAAAAATTTTGCCCTCACCTCTCTCTAAAATATTTTTTCTCACCTCTCTTTTCTTTCTGACTCTGAGTCTCTTCTCTCGCCATTCTCTCCGCCTCAAGCTCGTCGCGCTTTGTCACCGTCGCAAGTTTTGCCGCGCTCTATCACCGTCCCAAGCTCGTCTTCCTGCTTCGGCCATCAACGCTTCCTTTGCCATGAGTTGGTCTCTGGGCAGGTGAATTTCAACTTCGGCCATGTTATTTCTCTTTTAATTTTATTGCTGTAAATCATTAGTATATCTTGAGATTGTTATTAAAAGTTGAGTTTATTGCTGAAATTATGATTTAGCTAATTTTGTTTTGCTGAATAGTAGGGATTTGAAAATGATCATAGTTAAATTTGTTATTGTAAATTATGATTGAGATGAATTTGTTGTTGTATGTTGAATTGTTGTTGAACATATCACTGAGCTTTAGTTTTTTGTTGCTGGATAACGTTATTGAATATTGAGTTGAATTTTGTTGCTGGATAACATCGTTGAATTGAGCTGAATTTGTTCTTGTAAGTTCAATTGTTGCTGAACATATCACTGAACATTATAGTTCTTTCCACTTTTTCTATTATAATTCTTTTTATCAGACAAAACTAAAAAATTGACTCTACCAAATTCCAAGTCTTTTACTATCTGTGTACTATCTAATGGGTAGGTCACTCTTTATGTAAGCAAATTATTTCAAATCAATTGTAACCATTTTCATTGTTACAGGGAATTGCAAGAAGACTAGTGAAAGTTGCACTAAGAGAAGCAGCAAAGAAGAGAGAAATGAGATTTGTAGAGCTCCAAAAGTTTGAACAAGGAGTAAGGAGACATTTCCATGATGACATTGATAAACCACTATTTTATGGTTTATCTTGTACTAAATTGAGTGGCTTTTATCAAGTCTTTGCACACTTATTCATACAATTTGCATGATTTTACAATTCCTTTCCAATTTTGTTCTATGATTGAAAACCTGCTTCCTAAAGCCTTTAAATTGTGTATTTTAATTCCCCTTTATACCATTCGATGCCGTGATCTGTGCGTTAAGTGTTTTCAGACTGTATAGGGCAGGAATGGCTTAGAGGATGGAGCGGAAGCTTGCAAAAATGGAAGGAGCACAAGAAACAAAGGAGATGACCAGCGAGCGGCGATGCGTGCGGGTACTTGACGCGTGCGCGCGAGAAGCAAATGTGCATGGTGACGCGTGCGCGTACCTGATGCGTACGCGTGACATGCGCTACGTGCAGAAAACGCAGAAAATGCTGGGGCAATTTTGGGCTGAGTTTGGACCCAGTTTTCGGCCCAGAAACACAGACTAGAGCCATGGGACAAGCAGAGACTCAACACACATTGACACATTCTCATTCATACAGTTTTTAGTTTTAGTTTTGAATCTTAGAGAGAGATTACTACCTCCTCTAAGTTTTCTTCACATTCATAGATTTCTAGTTTTATGCTTTTGATTTGGATATTGAGAAGAGTCACTACCTCCGTTGAAGTTTCCATTATTCTAGTTTGTTTCCTTATTCCCTTACTCTTTCAATTACTCATTAACCCTATTCAGATAAGTATGTTTATGGCTTTGGAATTTATTAATGTAAAGAATTTTTTTATCTTTAATTAATTTTCTATTATTACTTTATTCGAATTATCATGTCTTCTTTTTATTCCCTTTATATGTCTATAAGAATGGTATTCATATCAATGGAGTAGACTCCCAACTTGACTTGGGAGTTGATTAAAAGGAGACCCTTGAGTTGGAATACTCAAGTGTTGATTTTAATTGGAAATTGTTGGCCAATTCTCTAGTCACTAACGTTAGTCCTTCCATAAGGAGAGGATTAGGACTTGTGAATAAGAGTTAGCTCAATTACTTGACTTTCCTTTATTCGGTAAGGGTTAACTAAGTAAAAACAACAACCTCTTACTATCATACTTGAGAAAATCTAACAAGGATAGAACTTCCGATTAATCTTTGATAAACCACTATTTGATGGTTTATCTTGTGCTCAATTGAGTGGTTTTTATCAAGTCTTTTCATACTTATTCATACAATTTGTATGATTTTACAATTCCTTCACAATTTTACTCTATGATTGAAAACATGCTTCTTTGACCTTAAAATTGCTATGTTTAATCCTCTCTTTTATACCATTTGATGCCGTGATCTGTGTGTTGAGTGTTTTCAGGCTTTACAGGGCAGGAATGGCTTAGATGATGGAAAGGAAGCTTGCAAAAATGGAAGGAACACAAGAAACTAAGGAGCTGACCAGCGAGGAACGACGCGCGCGCGTACCTGACACGTGCGCGTGATTTGGAGAATTTCACAGCGACGCGTGCGCGTACCTGACGCGTACGCGTGAAAAGCGAAAAAGCACAGCGACGCGTGCGCGTACCTGACGCGTACGCGTGACAGGCGAAGATGATCAGCAATGCGTACGCGTGACTGACGCGTACGCATGACAAGAAAAATCGCCAAATGACGCGCACGCGTGACTAACGCGTACGCATGACATGCGCTACCTGCAGAAATTGCAGAAAATGCTGGGGGCGATTTTAGGCTGAGTTTGGACCCAGTTTTCGGCCCAGAAATGCAGACTAAAGCCAGGGGACAAGCAGAGACTCAAGACACTTCTCATTATACACAACATTTATTCACATAATTTTAGGTTTTAGATGTAGTTTTCTAGAGAGAGAGGCTCTCCTCTCTCTAGGTTTTAGGATTTCTCTTAGTTTTAGGTTTATTTCTTCTCAATTCCAGGTTCAATGTTCCTTTAATTTAGTTTCTCTTCTACTTTTATTTATTCTAGCATTCTAGTTTATTTATTTTCCCAATTTGGTTTATGAACTCCATGTTGGATTTGATTTCTTTATTTAATGCAATTTGAGGTATTTCATATTTATGATTTTAATTTAGCTTTTTACATTCTTAGCTTGAATTGAGTAATTGGAGATGCTTGAGTTATCAAACTCCTTTGTTGATTGTTAATTGAAAGTTGCTAGTTGATTTGGATTCCACTAACTCTAGTTTCCCCTTGGGAGTTGACTAGGACTTGAGGATTCATATTGATTTATCTATTTGACTTACCTTTATAGTTAGAGGTTAACTAAGTGGGAGCAATGAACAATTCTCATCACAATTGATACGGATAACTAGGATAGGACGTCTAATTCTCATACCTTGCCAAGAGCCTTCTTAACTATTAGTTTATTTTCTTACCATTTACATTCCTTGTCCAACCTTTCAAAACTCAAAAAGATACAATCTCATAACCAATTATAAGAAACATACCTCGCTGCAATTCCTTGAGAGACGACCCGAGGTTTAAATACTTTTCCTAGTATTTTTATTCTTAATTTGTGACAACTCTTTCTAAATTGATAAGCGAAATTTTCTTCGGTTAAGAACTGTACTTGCAACACTGTTTTCTCCATAAATTCTTAATCGGCAAATTTCCGCCATGTCAGACATAACAGTGATTGTTGTGTTTCTCAATCTCAAGCTTATTGATACAAGCTCTCCATTGGGTTCTCGTCTTTCAATAAAAGGAGGTGAATTCTGATCATACAAAATTTTCTATATAATAATGTGTTACTTGTAAAGATTAAAGTGAACCAATCTTCACTATATAACCAAGAATATCATATTTTAGATTTGCAATGATCTGATTCTGAAATTTGTGTGCTCTCACTAGTTTATGATGGTTAATTAACATGAACATGTATCTATCAATTAGCTATGAAATAGATATGCTTTGTATATTAATACATATATCTCCATTTTGAGCACTTGCTGCCATTGATAAACCACAATTTTATGGTTTATCTTGTATTGAATTTGGTGGATTTTATCAACTTTTTTTTCATTTATTTATTGAAATAGCATAGTTTGGTGAATCTCTCCTAATTTGTGCTTACGAGTGAAAACATACTTTTAGGCTCTTAATTTGCTAAATTTAATTCACTTTAATTCCATTTGATTCCTTGATGTGTTTGCTTAGTTATTTCATACTTAGAAGACAAAGATTGGATTGAAGAAGTGGAAAAAAAGCATGCAAAGTGGAGAATTCATGAAGAAATGAGTATTTGAAGAAATTCATGGTCACGCGTACACTTACCTTGCGCATACGCGTGCTTTGGGAATTGGCCATGTTGCACGTACGGATGCCTTGCACGTACGTGTGACACAAAGCACATGATTCACTTAAAGAAAATGTGGTTGGCGATTTCTAGACTCCTTAATGCCCAAATCCAACTCATTTTTGAAGTATTTGAGGCCAAATTCAAGAAGGAATAAGGGGAGAGCAATTAGGTTTAGTTTAGTATCATGTTTTAGGTTATAATTTAGAGAAAGAAGCTCTCTCTTTTCTCTAGAATTAGGATGGATTAGATTAAATTCCTCTTAGATTTAGGTTTTAATTCTTGCTTTGATCTAGTTTCAATTACTTGTCCTTGTTTAATTGCCTTGATTCTCTTAGTTCATCTTGTTAATTTCTCATTTGTGCCACTTTTAGTTTCATGAACCCTTGTTACTTTTTATTTCTATTAATGAAATTTGAAGTTTTTATGTTTATTGTTGTTTAATTGAGTTGTTATTATTATTATCTTGCATTTGGTAGTTGTAGATTTTATTATTATTGTAATTTGGCCATGCTTTCATTTTATGCCTTCTAAGTGTTTGATAAAATGCTTGGTTTGGTTTTAGAGTAGATTTTAGCACTTTTGGATTGAGCTTGAGGACTTAGGTTTCTTAATATCATTGATGTCCAGTGTGATTGATAATTTAGGATTGTTAGTTAGTTTTAGGATCAATTATGTCCACTTGACTTAACCCTCCGATGTTAGAAGATGACTAAGTGGAATTAATCCTTTGTAATTACCATGTTGTGGTCAATGATCTAGGATAAGAAACCTTGACTCTTAATCCTTGCCATGAGTGTTTTTTAGTATTTATAGTTCCTTAGTTGTAGCTTTATTTGCTTGTTCATCATACTAAAAACCCCCCAAAATTTTCATAACTAATAATATGCACACTTTCCTGCAATTCCTTTGAGAGACGACCCAAGGTTTAAATACTCTCAATTTTTATTGGTTTGCATTGTGACAAACAAATTAAACTTTGATTGAGAGTTTGGATCTATACTTGCAACGTGATTATTTTGTGAAAATTCCGAACCGACGATTTCCCTCCATCATGTTTTTGGCGTCGTTGCCGGGGAATTGCAAATGTGCACTTGTTATTGGTTAGTTGTATATATGTTAATATTGTGAATAGTTGCTTTAGTTTCTTTGTTGGTTTTTGCTAGTTATAGGATTCTGTTCTCTTTTTTCTTATTAGTTTTTTTTTTTTTGGTTTTCTCTTGTTACTATGAATTTGTCACCCTTTTAGCTATGAGTTTGGTTATCACTATGTTGTAGGAAATGGAAATTTCAATGAACGTTTGCATCAAGGATGGGAAAATCAAAGGTGGGAGGGGCCTCAAGCATATAAACGATCTTCATGGCAATAACCTCCTCCGGCATACTAGCATAATCTGTCCCGTGGTGCTTACCAATCCAATGGTTATGGTAATTCTTCTTGTGATTATCAACTACAACCACCATATGCCTATGAACACCCTCCTCAACATAGCCCTCAATTACCATACTCATTAGCCTCATACCACCAAACTCCTTCCCATTATCCACCTCCATTATATTGCCAACCTTTTATACTACACTCTTGTGACTATTATGAACAAAGACCTATAGAGGCACCACCGTTCCAACACAAATACTCCCATGAACCACCAATTTCACATATACCACCTTAATACCTCCACCAATATGAACCGCCTTCCAATTGTGAACCCTTTCTACCAAACAATAAACCCTCCTCTCTACCTCAAGCACCAATGGATGACATCCTTCGCACCATTCTCCAAGAGCAAAGAGAATTTCGTATCAATCTTCAAGAGCAACGTGAAGCTCAAAGGAGGCAAGAAGAATTCATGGCTACCTTGACCAAGGTAGTAAGTATCTTAGCCTCACAATGCTCATGCAATCAAGGCACTCCCATGGCCGAATGTGAAGAATCAATTGAAGAGTGTAGTATGAAAGAGATATTAGAAACTCAAATGGAGGATGATGAGTGGATTTTTGTATTGGAACAAGTGGAGAAAGCCAAAATTGTTGTAGAGAAAGAAGTGGTTGAAGATTTAAGAGATGTTGAATGCAAAGAGGAATCTAGAGTTGTAGGGTCTTCTTCCGTTGAGTTTGAAAGTGATGCTGAGGAGGGTGCGCAACCTCCAAAGCATATTATGAATGAAGAATTGGAAGAAATGGAGCAAGCAACTAGTTCTCTTAGTGATGATCATTTCGCATCCGCGTATGATTTCCTTGAGTTGGAGGAATCTTCTCCCATTGAATTTGAGGCTGATGTTGAGATAGATTTCAGGCAGATTCTAGTCATAGAGGAAGAAATTGAAGAGATCCTCTACTTTCAGCCCAAAGTAACTGATAAAGATGATTTTTACAAGGTTGAAGAGGCAATCTCTACCTCATGAAGTTTAATTGGGATGCCATCCTCCAAACTATAGCTATCCACCCTGACAGTCCATGGGTATATGGACCATCAAAGCTGAGTCTGAAGGGCATAAAGGTCAAGTATCTTATCGTCGAGGCTAGGCTGTGACAGCAGATTATGAGTAACTATGTAACTCCCAACACTCATGAGACAGAGATTCCATTAGATATGG
>NC_029793.2:113585196-113585538 GCF_000816755.2 Arachis ipaensis | reverse complement strand
AATCAATTATCCGGCTTATTGTTTTACTATTTTGTTGCTGAAAGCTGAGATTTCTGTAATTTTGTTTCCTTAAGCTGCATTATTGGATTTGGTGCACCAAAGCTCTATTGGACGAATTTCTGTGTCAAATAGACCCTTGTGCTACATGGTTTTTGGAAACTACCTCAAAGGAGTTTTTTTGCAAGTTTTGGTCATACCCTTATCTTATTTGCCTGTTTTGAATGGTGATTTACTCATATGCATGGAAAGGTTTAAACTGACTTTCAAATTGACCAAAACTTGGATTCTTTTGTAATTAGAGCCTCTTTGCATGAATTCACAAAATTGAGAAATTTGAACCAT
>NC_029793.2:113582328-113583522 GCF_000816755.2 Arachis ipaensis | reverse complement strand
GGCGGCACTGATATTGATGAAGAGGAGGCCCAGGCCAATGAGGCGGAAGAGCCCCAGGCCAAACAGAAGACAGTGGAGATGACGGCGACGACTCCTTCCACTCAGCTTGATTTGATGAGCGTGAAGGACGATGCTAATTTTTAAGTGTGGGGAGATAGTCATACATCGGCCAGATTATTTTGTGGTGAATTGTTCTAATTCNTCCACTTTCAGTCCAAAGTAACTGATAAAGATGATTTTTTACAAGGTTGAAGAGGAAATCTCTACCTCATGGAGTTTAATTGGGATGCCATCCTCCAAACTATAGCTATCCACCCTGACAGTCCATGGGTATATGGACCATCAAAGCTGAGTCCGAAGGGCATAAAGGTCAAGTATCTTATCGTCGAGGCTAGGCTGTGGCAGCAGATTATGCGTAACTATGTAATTTCCAACACTCATGAGACAGAGATTCCATCAGATATGGCAATACTTCTCTGGTGTATCTTGAAAGGAAAGCAACTATACCTTCCAAGACTCATCAGGTGGTATATGGTCCAGACCCATGTCAAGGGCAATCTGGCATTCCCCTGCTTGATCATGCAGATGGGTCACCAGGCTGAGGTACCCTGGGAGGATGGGGATGAGAGGCTGGTAGTTGTTGGTGCGAAGAAAGTCATTCCACATGGCAACTGGTTCGGACCTTGATGAGCGGATAATTTATACGCTTTTTGGCATTGTTTTTAGTATGTTTTTAGTAGAATCCAGTTACTTTTAGGGATGCTTTCATTAGTTTTTATGTTAAATTCACATTTCTGGACTTTACTATGAGTTTGTGTGTTTTTCTGTGATTTCAGATATTTTCTGGCTGAAATTGAGGGACTTGAGTAAAAATCAGAATCAGAGATTGAAGAAGGACTGCTGATGCTGTTGGATTCTGACCTCCCTGCACTCAAAGTAAATTTTCTGGAGCTACAGAACTCAAAATAGCGTGCTTCCAATTGCGTTGGAAAGTAGACATTTAGGGCTTTCCATCAATATATAATAGTCCATACTTTGGCTGAGTTTAGAGGACGTAAAAGGGCGTTGAACACCAGTTCTACGCTGTTGTCTGGAGTTAAACGCCAGAAATAGATCACAAACCAGAGTTGAACGCCAGAAACACGTTACAACCTGGCGTTCAACTCCAGAAAGAGCCTCTGCATGTGTAACATT
>NC_029793.2:113571996-113572328 GCF_000816755.2 Arachis ipaensis | reverse complement strand
TCGAGATGTTAGAATGAGAGTATAGGCAAACTTTTCTATTTTCTGGTAGTTCAGCTCGGATCCTTGTAGTGCTTTGCTAATAAAGTAGACGGGTTGTTGCCCACTTTCGTCTTCTCTGACTAGTGTTGAGGCTATTGCCCGGCTTCCTACTGCGAGATATAGTACGAGTGGTTCTCCTTCTTGTGGTCGAGATAAGATAGGCGGTCGTCCTAAGAACTCCTTGAAGTCTTGGAAGGCTTGTTCGCATTCTATCGTCCATTCGAACTGTTTTCCCTTCCTTAAAGTAGCATAGAAGGGGAGAGATCTTATCGCTGCCCCTGCTAAGAATCTGG
>NC_029793.2:113569763-113570445 GCF_000816755.2 Arachis ipaensis | reverse complement strand
TGCCCTCGAACTCGGTGGTATTCACAATATTCCTTCCGGTTTCCTCCTCCTCTTTTGCCTTTGAGTGGCCGTGCTGGGGAAATTTTCTCCATATGGCAGACCTCTTTATATACATCGACCAGGGATACTCTGAGAGGAGTGTAATTATAGTATTTTTTTATTTTCTCCCCTTGTCGATCTTTTTTCCTTTTGGATTCCTTGTCTTTGTCTCGGTAGGAGGCCCCGGATTTTGAGGTTTCTCCCAGCCAAGCATTCTCTTCCATGTTGATGTATTTTTCTGCTCGCTCCTGTACTTCGTCTAAGGAGGTGGGGTACTTCTTTGATATAGATTGGCTAAAAGGTCCTTCTCGTAGGCCATTGATGAGTCCCATGATGGCAGCCTCTGTTGGTAAACTTTGTATGTCCATGCATGTTTTGTTGAATCTTTCCATGTAGTTGCGAAGACTCTCCCGATCTCCTTGCTTGATCCCTAGTAAACTGGGTGCGTGCTTGGCCTTATCCTTCTGGATGGAGAATCTGGCCAGGAACTTTTTGGCCAGGTCGTCAAAGTTTGAGATGGACTTTGGAGGTAAGTTGTCGAACCATCTGATCGCTGTCTTCGTGAGGGTTGTTGGAAAAACTTTGCAGCGAACGGCATCTGAGGCGTCGGTAAGGTACATTCTGCTTCTGAAATTGCTGAGAT
>NC_029793.2:113559551-113568601 GCF_000816755.2 Arachis ipaensis | reverse complement strand
TTGTTGGATTTGCAGCACTGCTGATCCTTGGTCATCGAAGGGTGGGGGGTACCTGCAAGAGACTCCGATGCTTAAGTTAGCACGGGTATTAAGCAGGTTTTTTGTAGAATCAGAGTATGAGTTATCCCTGGGTGTTCCAGTGTATTTATAGTAGTGTGGGCTGACCTTTCTGATAAGATAAGTTAGTTATCTTATCTTATCTTATCTTGTTTTTGATGAAGTCAGCTTATCTTCAAGGGAACCGCCTTTATCTCTATAGGCCGGAATTGCCTTTGGATTTGGGTCGTGTTCCTCTATTTGGGCCCTTTATTGGGCTTTCCTGTCGATTTGGCCGAGCTCTTTAGAAGAGGTCGGGTAGTCTGACCTGAAGAGGTCGGTCACTTTGTCGCCAATCATCCCGGGTCGGGTAACTCGACCCAGGGTATGAACAGCAACCATGCAAGAGATCTTCAAGAGAGATAATCCCAACTAGTTGGAGTAAAGCTCAACTCTGGGTAGCGCAACTTCACTGACAAGCCTTCCGAGAACAAGTAACAACCTTCACAATTATAAGAGTTCAGTGTCCTATCAACATTCAAAGGCTTCAACTTAGGATTATACATTCTGAAATCAATATGCAGTTGTTCGACATAAAAGTTCGAATCTGCCTTAATGACTTTAGGTTTGCCATCCTTCGTCCAAAGAAGAACACTTTGATGCACAGTAGAAGGTACAGCCCCCACACCATGGATCCAATCTCGCCCTAACAAAGCATTATAACTTGCTTTTGATAAAACCACCACAAACACAGTATTTCATCCGGACGATCCAACCTTAACACTCAGAGTGACCAGACATTTTGCTGGAATTGAAGTCCCATTGAAGTCGGTTACAGCAATGTTTGTGGGGACCAAGTCATCAGGATGTTTTCCAACCTTCGTCAACATCCTTTCTGGCAATAGACTGATTGCCGCCCCACCATCAATTAGGACTTTATTTATTTTGATCCCACTCAAAGTAGTGGTTATATGGAGTGGGCGGAGATGAGACATTTGTTTTTTGGTAGGCCGAAGAAAATATCTCGGCTCATCTTCAATCCGAATGAAGGAAAAAGCTTCCTCATCCTCCATATCATAATCTTCTTCTGGGTCACCTTCATATTCTCCCAGATACTCAGTTGGGATAATTGAAATCGTTCCAATCATGTCATCATCTCCTTCTTCAAAATATTCTTCATCGACATCAACCTCCTTGCCTTTGTTGATCCCTGAAGACTGAGCTATCGCCTTGCCTTTCTCCATCTTTGCAGGAGATCGAATTCCCTTTGGACACATCTCTCCATAAGAAGGAAAGACAATTCGGGAATGTACAGAAGGCGTTGCCCCCTTGCTTACTTCTTCCTGAGGCTTCTTATTTTGACTGAAGTTTCTTCTTCCTCCTCTACCTCTTGGATACCCTCTGGTTCGACCACGATAGTGGGGATATTGGTTTCGAGGAGGTCCCCGATATCCCCACTGTGGGTTGCGTCGATAAAGAGCATCCCGCTTTTGGAACTCTTGACAGTTCCGAATCCATTGAACACGTATAGCTTGAGATCGGCTCAAAGGTGAAACCACATTCTGTTGAGAGGTCTTAGAACTCTGACCCCCTATACGCCTAACTGGCTACCTCTATCGAGCCTGCTCTTCTCTATGAGCTAGCTCCTTCTTCATTCTTTCTTTTTCAAAGATTGCTGCGGCTTCAGCATCAAAAACAGCATTACACTGTGGACACAGAGATACATCCCGGTCTTTATTCTTCTGTTGTACCAAGAAATCGAGCAAACCATCTCCTGCTCAAGGGTACACAGATCAAACTTGTGATTCAAAATCATCAAGAGCCACGTCAAAGTCGTAAAATATACCAACCATATTCACCCCGAAACATGGTTCGATAAAGCTAACATCAACATTAAAGGGATCAACATGAACCTTCATTTCCTTCTTGCCATCATCAAACTTCAACCGTCCCTCCATTATAGCTTCCTGAATTAATTCCCTGAAACGAACACAACTGTTAGTCGAATGATTGGTTGCTTGGTGAAATTTACAATAAGGTTTCCCTTTCAAATCTTTCACCGAAAGAAAAGTTCTACCCTCAGGCAGAAGTAACTGTTTATCTTTGAGCAACACATCAAAAATCTTATTAGATTTCGAAATATCAAAACTGTATTTCTTTCCACTTTTTAGTTTTGAATCACTCGACTTTTCATTACTAGGAAGCTTTTTCAGTAAAGAACAAACATATGGAGGGCCCTTCTTAAGTTCAGCCAAATCGACTTCTGCCTCGAAATCGAGTTCCTCCTCTGAGGACTCCATAGTTACATAAGCAACTTTTTCTTTTCGAATAAAAGGTTTACTCTTTGATCTTTGCTCACTCCTATACTTCTCCTTCTCCTTTTTCATGAGTTCGGTCTGATGGACCTTTTCAGCCAAATGTGCTAAATCAGTGATATGCACATAAAATCCTAGCCCCATAATTGTTATTTTCACAACTTCATTCTCGGGTACTGAAACATAGCATCTACTTCTAGCGTTTTTGAAACGTATCATATAATCATCAATGATTTCACCATCTTCACGTTTCAAAGCAACCAGATCAGTAACTGCCACATTCATTTTCCCTCGATAAAATTGAGCATGAAAAGCAGTTTCTAACTGATTCCATGTCGTTATCGAATTTGGCCTGAGATTCGAAAATCAAGTAAACGTATTCTTCATTAACGAAGAAGGAAACAACTTCATTTTCAAATTCTCATCATTGGCTATATTCCCAATCTCAACCAAATATCAAGCGACATGTTCTGTAGTTGACTCTCCAACTTCTTCTGTAAACTTTGTGATTACTTTTGAATTTTTCATGAAACCAACATTCAGACCGACTCGATTAAGAACTTCCTCCACAATTCTTGTGACTTGATAACATTCACCACCATGATTAGCACGTAGTCTGGCTAAAACTTCATCAGCATTTTGACCATGGGGAACTATATGAGGATTTCCTCTATTCAAAACATTGTTTTCATTTTGAAAAACATTTTCAAATCATTCATTATTTCCCCTGACATCATGCCTTTCACCTTCCTCATAATATACGATTTGGGCAATTTGTTCGACTTGTCTAGCAGGACGTTCAAATTTTGATTCGTGATCAGCCATCATTGGATTCAGAATTGTGGTCATTTGTTGAGTCAACAAGTTGACTAAATCATGACGACTTTCCTCTACTTGCTGTCGATACACTTCCATTGAGTTAGCAGCATTCGAAGTAGAGCCTACATTATAATCACGAGAGTACTCAAAATATTGTTGTGGGTTTTGAGAATTATTTTCTCCATTTACACTCCCAAATCGAACAGGAGGAATAAAACTACCCACCGGTGGAGTATAACTAGTTACTGGAGGAGGTGGTAAATTACCACGTGGACGAATGTTACGTCTAACATTTCCAGTTGGCACAATGGTAACCGCTATGCTTTCACTTCCAATTGCACCTTCCGAAAGTGAAATCACATCCGCTTGTTGCACAATTACTGGTATGCTATCATTGGTGGAGGAACCACCATTCACATTCGACACATCATCAGCCATGTGAATGATTTTCCCACTTCTCAATCGCATACACCGAATGATATAAAAACTTTTTGACACACTTCAGGTTTAAAACTGTCCCACTGGGCGTGCCAATTTGTTTTATCAATTTTTAGCAAATCGATGGTGGTTTGATTCTAATGGTCTGGGAGCGAAACCTACTCCTCTTTTGCAGGTACCAGTTTTCTATAAGAGCATCAAAGCTTCTTCGATTAGATGGGTATTAAAATAACAATTAAATAAAAGATTGAAAAAAGATAAAAGAAGTTTAAAACAAGCAATTCGAAAGGTAAATTGACTGAAATCGAAAAGTTTGCGTTGAAATTAAAAGAAAGCAGTAAAGATGCATTCGACTAGGTCAAAGGGCTTTTGACATGAAAATTAAAGATACTGGAATGTAAATTGCATTTGAAACTTAAATTGTTGCTTGAAACATAAATTTGACAAGAAAATTAAAGTTTACAGAAAATGTAAATGGAATTTAAAGACAATGGAAGGAACCCTACAGAAATTAAACTCAAATGCAAACTTAGGAATTCGTTGGGGATGTGTGTGTGCTTGAGTGTATTTCTAAAGAAAAGTTCCAACTTTTATTCTCTAAAACTTTCTAATATTTATAGTCCACTCATTGTAACCGATTATTGATTACAGGGTGCTATCTTGAATACGCACTACTTGGTAACCGTTCCCACTCTTTTGCTAATGAAACGTTATCCATCAATTCCTCACGTGGCGAAAGCCTCCAACTTCTCCACTCATGTAACTGCTCAATCTGCTATTTGAACCACTATTCAATTTTTTCTTTTGAATGTCTGTCCGACTAGACCTGTTCGATTTAATAAAGTGTCTTGAAATCGAATCCATGTCGAATACCTCCATCCAATGCCCGCGCGTGCATCTTTTCAACAACCGCTAATCACCTCAATCGACCTCTTCACTACTTCGAACTAACTTACCTTAAACAGTATGAAATTATGGATGTTATGAGTAAATTTGTCAATTGAATAAATTAATTTAAGTATTTGATAATTTTTTTTAAATTCAATTATGATACAGCCAAATCGACTTCTGCCTCGAAATCGAGTTCCTCCTCTGAGGACTCCATAGTTACATAAGCAACTTTTTCTTTTCGAATAAAAGGTTTACTCTTTGATCTTTGCTCACTCCTATACTTCTCCTTCTCCTTTTTCATGAGTTCGGTCTGATGGACCTTTTCAGCCAAATGTGCTAAATCAGTGATATGCACATAAAATCCTAGCCCCATAATTGTTATTTTCACAACTTCATTCTCGGGTACTGAAACATAGCATCTACTTCTAGCGTTTTTGAAACGTATCATATAATCATCAATGATTTCACCATCTTCACGTTTCAAAGCAACCAGATCAGTAACTGCCACATTCATTTTCCCTTGATAAAATTGAGTATGAAAAGCAGTTTCTAACTGATTCCATGTCGTTATCGAATTTGGCCTGAGATTCGAAAATCAAGTAAACGTATTCTTCATTAACGAAGAAGGAAACAACTTCATTTTCAAATTCTCATCATTGGCTATATTCCCAATCTCAACCAAATATCAAGCGACATGTTCTGTAGTTGACTCTCCAACTTCTTCTGTAAACTTTGTGATTACTTTTGAATTTTTCATGAAACCAACATTCAGACCGACTCGATTAAGAACTTCCTCCACAATTCTTGTGACTTGATAACATTCACCACCATGATTAGCACGTAGTCTGGCTAAAACTTCATCAGCATTTTGACCATGGGGAACTATATGAGGATTTCCTCTATTCAAAACATTGTTTTCATTTTGAAAAACATTTTCAAATCATTCATTATTTCCCCTGACATCATGCCTTTCACCTTCCTCATAATATACGATTTGGGCAATTTGTTCGACTTGTCTAGCAGGACGTTCAAATTTTGATTCGTGATCAGCCATCATTGGATTCAGAATTGTGGTCATTTGTTGAGTCAACAAGTTGACTAAATCATGACGACTTTCCTCTACTTGCTGTCGATACACTTCCATTGAGTTAGCAGCATTCGAAGTAGAGCCTACATTATAATCACGAGAGTACTCAAAATATTGTTGTGGGTTTTGAGAATTATTTTCTCCATTTACACTCCCAAATCGAACAGGAGGAATAAAACTACCCACCGGTGGAGTATAACTAGTTACTGGAGGAGGTGGTAAATTACCACGTGGACGAATGTTACGTCTAACATTTCCAGTTGGCACAATGGTAACCGCTATGCTTTCACTTCCAATTGCACCTTCCGAAAGTGAAATCACATCCGCTTGTTGCACAATTACTGGTATGCTATCATTGGTGGAGGAACCACCATTCACATTCGACACATCATCAGCCATGTGAATGATTTTCCCACTTCTCAATCGCATACACCGAATGATATAAAAACTTTTTGACACACTTCAGGTTTAAAACTGTCCCACTGGGCGTGCCAATTTGTTTTATCAATTTTTAGCAAATCGATGGTGGTTTGATTCTAATGGTCTGGGAGCGAAACCTACTCCTCTTTTGCAGGTACCAGTTTTCTATAAGAGCATCAAAGCTTCTTCGATTAGATGGGTATTAAAATAACAATTAAATAAAAGATTGAAAAAAGATAAAAGAAGTTTAAAACAAGCAATTCGAAAGGTAAATTGACTGAAATCGAAAAGTTTGCGTTGAAATTAAAAGAAAGCAGTAAAGATGCATTCGACTAGGTCAAAGGGCTTTTGACATGAAAATTAAAGATACTGGAATGTAAATTGCATTTGAAACTTAAATTGTTGCTTGAAACATAAATTTGACAAGAAAATTAAAGTTTACAGAAAATGTAAATGGAATTTAAAGACAATGGAAGGAACCCTACAGAAATTAAACTCAAATGCAAACTTAGGAATTCGTTGGGGATGTGTGTGTGCTTGAGTGTATTTCTAAAGAAAAGTTCCAACTTTTATTCTCTAAAACTTTCTAATATTTATAGTCCACTCATTGTAACCGATTATTGATTACAGGGTGCTATCTTGAATACGCACTACTTGGTAACCGTTCCCACTCTTTTGCTAATGAAACGTTATCCATCAATTCCTCACGTGGCGAAAGCCTCCAACTTCTCCACTCATGTAACTGCTCAATCTGCTATTTGAACCACTATTCAATTTTTTCTTTTGAATGTCTGTCCGACTAGACCTGTTCGATTTAATAAAGTGTCTTGAAATCGAATCCATGTCGAATACCTCCATCCAATGCCCGCGCGTGCATCTTTTCAACAACCGCTAATCACCTCAATCGACCTCTTCACTACTTCGAACTAACTTACCTTAAACAGTATGAAATTATGGATGTTATGAGTAAATTTGTCAATTGAATAAATTAATTTAAGTATTTGATAATTTTTTTTAAATTCAATTATGATAAAATTTAAAAATATTTGTATTAAAAAATTAGAATAAATTATTATTCCACTTTGAAAAATATAAAACAAATATTACATAAGTGAGACAATAAATTAGTGATTATAAAAAAAATTAATTAAAATTAATGACAATTAAAATTTAAATTACTTCAATCTCTACAATATTACATAGATGTAATGAAACAATAAGGAAAAAATAAAGAGGAATGCTAGGGGCCAACAACTTTTGTGATTTGTAGTTATCAAATAACCATCAATGATGGTTTTAATGGTATGAGATTGGTGTGAGATTTCATCCAATGACTCACTTTTCTTTGCTGGTTACATGCTGGTCAGAATTTAACAAAATTGCTGGCCCCTAGACTTTTTCAAAAAGAAATTAGCGGATACAAAAAAATTTAATTAACATTAATGACATTCAAAGTATATTATTCTAATTAGCTTTTAATGCAATAATATATAAAAATCAAATTATAAAATATCTCATTAATATATGATATGTTATTTATGGCTGAATTATTTTGATTCCCAAACTTTTTCTATATATATATATTTTGGATCATTGATGCAAAACAAGACAAATCGAAGAAGGCCATCTAAACAACCGAGTACAACATAATAACCATCCTGGTAGAAGGGAAGCATTATTTAAATTAAGCAGGATGCTAATAATCATCATGATTGTTAGTATTATTACAAGATGTGCGTCTTTACTTTATATTAATTAATGTGAACATGATTAAGTTTGATTGCATCGTCTCTACATAAGTTGATAAGCAGGAGGTGATGGATCATTATTTAAACATGGATTGAATTATCGGTGGACGAGTTGCACCCCAACCTGCATACAAGAAATTTTGTACGTACAGTTAGTTAACTTTGATAATTTTAATTGTAATAAGGAGATCAAGAAATAAATAATAATAAAGTTGATTATTTGAAAAAACTTTCATTTCCAGACAAGGAAAAATTAGCAGAAATATTTTTTTAACAACGTATAACTATATAGAGAAAGAACACCTTAAAAGTAGGAATTGTCTATGTGGGGGAAACTTAGAACTGGTTCTTAAAGTACCTAGGCTGTATATCCTAATTTAATATTTTTTATTGGTACCATACAAAATAGTGTAAATTTGTAAAATGTTGCTTTAAAATTATGCTAATTATAAAAGGACCTTTTGGATTAAGTAAAAAACTAATGACTTAGACAATTTTTTTAACATTACATTTAAAAAATATCAAAATATTCTTTATGTAATAATTTAAAAATTACTATAGTATTTTTATAGGAATAAATAACAAAAAATATTAGATAAATAAATTAATTTTATATTCAAATTTCACCAAATATTTTTTTTTCTTCTTATGTTGTCTTTCTTCTTTTTTAACTGATTTTTATTGTGGCAATAAACAATTGAATCAATTTTGGTGGAACTTAATTACTAAAATAACTTAGTTATGTAACATTTTTATAATTAAGTCACACCAAATTAGTGTAAACTCAACAAAATAAAACAAAATGCTCGCATATGTCTCCACTTCATATTTTTTGCGTTTTTTGTAGCACACAAATTTTTGTTGAAAAATACAAAAACTTATTAATATAATATACAAAATTTTGAAGCATAGCATAAAAAAATTTTTAATAACAAATTTATTGATATAGTATAAAAATTTTGGTATATAGCATAAAAATTTTTGCTACGAATATATTTAATTAGTTGGATGAGTCAATATTATTGATATATATTTAACGGAATAAAATTTTTGCTGAGGTCACTTTAAGATACTAAATAACTTTTTTAATATTAATTTTGAAGAGACAAAAATGTACTTATAGTTCATATTTAGCATACTAATATACCTCGTAATAATAATTTTAAAAAGACTAAATTAC
Source organism: Arachis ipaensis (assembly GCF_000816755.2). NCBI lineage: Eukaryota > Viridiplantae > Streptophyta > Magnoliopsida > Fabales > Fabaceae > Arachis > Arachis ipaensis. The sequence continues at coordinate 113,559,667 of NC_029793.2, read as the reverse complement.
CTTTACATGATTAATTAAGATTGATTGTATTAGAAATAAAAATTTTAATATAAAAAAGACTAAAATATTTTTATACTTAACTTTTAAAAGACTAAACTAAATTTTTAAGATAAATA
>NC_029793.2:113554040-113559331 GCF_000816755.2 Arachis ipaensis | reverse complement strand
AATCATACCAACATTTTTTAAAAAAAAGAATAAAGATTGCTGAGGATCAAGGATTCATATAAGTAAAAATTATTAATCGTTTGAGTATATAAAATTTTGCATGTAAAATTATAATATGTTGTCTACGTTACCAAATTTTTGGTTCTCATGAGTTATAATTAAAAGTGGGTTTATATGATTAAAAAAAAATTAAAAACCTGTATTTACGCAAAAACCCCAACATTATCATCAATTCTATTATTTATCTTGGTCTTTTAAGCACCTAAAGATACTTTTATCATGCTAGAAAGCTCCTTAAAAGTATTACAAATCTAAGAAGAAATGTTTAAAAACTTTTAAATAAACACTAAAATAAAAATATGAAAAATATTTAAAAATCAATAAAATTTATTGTTTTTAGCTATATTTTTTGTCTTTAATTTAATTTTTTATTTTAATAATTTACTAATATATTTTTGATTCACATATTTAAATATTAATTGTTATCTGTTAGTTAAAAATAATAAATTCTGTCTTTTTTTTATTCCTCTAATACTCACACTAGACGACCTTTTTTTTTCCATCAAGCATGTTAAACTAACAAGAGAAAAGGTATGATATGAAAGTTGAATACAAGATTTTAAACTGAAAATAGAATATGCAAAAACTTCGTTGTTAAATTGTTGGATCAATTACTGCATTTTAATTACTTGCATTCAATTTGGCCGCTCTATTCGCATAAAGAATGACACGATCTTAAAAAATAAAGAGATAATATATATGACCCTTAATTTTATTATTCTGAGATAATATAGTTTACCGTTGAAAAGTCCATCAAATATATACTAAAAGAAAGAAATATAGTGACAGTTTATATTTGTAATATGTGGAAGCTTTTAAATTTCGAGAAACTGGTATTCAGTTTATGTTTGAAAAAAAAAAAAAAAAGAACTTTATCGGGGGCAGTTTAATAGAAAAGAACCATTCTCGAAAATGATGTTGCAAGAAGAAGAAGCAGCAAATGCATCATGTTATTTTAAAATAATAAAGTCAAGAATTGTATTATCTTTTTTTCTGCTAAAATTCACATTGTCCTTCGTTTAAATAAAAAAGACTAAATTAGGTATTTATTTTTTAAAATTTCGTTGTTATCCTATTTATAAATTTGGCTCTAGATGTGAATAACAAAGAGTTATTCATTACGTTTTATTTTTTTTAGAAGAATTAATTATGGTACGGCCTCTTTCATTCTTTTCCGTTGTTTTAAAAAGAAAAAACCTTTTCTTTAATTCTGTTTTCAGAAGCTTTCAGTTGTTATAAAATATAAGAAAAGTATAAGTGGACAATGAAAATATTAAACAATGTGAATAATAGATATATCGGATGTTCATTTTACTAGGTGTACGGATGATTTGTTATTCTAATATTAAGATTTAGGTGAATAATTTAAAAGTATAATATGTTTTTATTTGATTGATGGTTATTCATATTATTCAAAAAAATCATTAATTACCTAAGATAAGCATAACCCTAAAATATATATATAGATACCTTTGGAAGGGTCATAGCCTCTTTCTTTAAGCTCTTGGTGCTCTTGGCACAAGGCACATGGATCACAGCAGAAATGAATACAACAATCACAGCAGGGCTCAGCTGGTAAATCAAACTTTTTCCTTAATTTCTCTCTATAAATACACGAATAGAGCCAGTGACACGAAACCGTCATAAGTAGCCCATACACACATCCTTGTGCACAGCATGCTATTATAATCCATCAAAACCACACAATCATACAAAATTATTATTTCAGTAGAAATTAACTACTCTAATCAAATGATACCATTTTGCTTAAATATATTTAAATTACTTACAACTCTTTCCTTCATCTACAATTTCGGCAATTTGTCCAAAGGTGACGCATGGGAGACAGCACGTTATGAAACCTGCATTATTATTACTTAGTGTTAATTTATAAAATTATTTAATTAGCTTAGTTATGGACATCCATTGAAACATGAAGTCTTGAATTATAAAATAGCTTAGTTAATTTATAAAATTATTTTCACAATCAAGTCTTGAATGCCTTATTTTCACATATCTATTGTCATTAATAATTATATTAAAAATTAAGATTTAGTATTAACCGCGCATGAAGAATGTGATTCACGGCCTCGATATCGTGCTATCTCCTTTCATGTATTGAGTGTTCCATCTCATTAATGATTTCGTTTTTTTTTTTCATGCAATTCTATTGTATTTGGTTAGTCTTATGTGAATGTTAAGTGGATATTAATTTTTCTAATTGATTGGATGTTTCTGTAACGAAATTAATGTTATTTGAGAATATAATAAAGAGGTTTTTCTGTAATTATTTTTTGGAACACCCAATGTCAACTAACAAAGATAGCAATAGCCCCCAATTTAATATGTTCCATTCATTCATTGATTTCATTGAATAAGTTGCTCTTAGTTCGTTAACACAAGTCAAAAATAATTTATCTAATAAATATTGAAAAAAACATCCCAAATCCTGTCGAAGGAACATCCAGAAAGCTTAGAAGAAAACACCCGTTAACTAACAGATAGTCGTCAATGAGCGATTATGGAAAAAATGTTAACATAGGAAGAAACATGTGAAACCCTATGCGAAGAAACATCTATTTTCTCAACAAAGGAACATCCAAAAACCCAATTCAAGCAGTTGAAAAATTCAAGCAAAAAGTCAAAAGAAACGGCAATAAAAGGTGTTACAACGGATAGAGGGCCCGACTTAGGGCCAATGGAGGGCGTGGTTAGGTGCGGCGCCGCGAGGGACTACTGGAGATCCTTCTCGTGGTTGTTGACGTTCGGAATGCGCGATGCAGTGGAGGGTTCCGGACGAACGGGGCGTTGCTTGCGAGGAGCACGGTAGCGGCGCGAAGAAGGCGCAATTTAGAGGTGGGTGTTCACAATGTCGTGAGCTTAGAAAGACGACGAATCTGCGCCGGCGAGGTTGACCCGAGTCAATGAGAAGCGCTGTTGACCACAACGACGTCCTCGAATACGGTGGTGACGTCGTCTAGTTGGGAGACGAAGATGACAACACGTAGCGGCGTTGTTGAGGACAACGTTGACAGCGTGAAGAAAAGGTCTGCGATGCGCCGCCGTTTGCTGGAGTTTGAGTGATGAGACAGAGATAGAGAGGTGAGGAACAGCGGTGGTAATGTAATTAGGGTAAATTGAGATAAATGAAATGTAATTAGAATAAATGGGGATAGTGGGGGATGATTTTTTTTGTGGTGGGTTTTAGAATCCAGCCCAATAGAAATTGGTAGGAGTTGACTAAACCCTTTCTTGATTCCCTAGGAGAGTTGGAAAATAAAAGACCCGCTCCATTTAAAATAGTTACACGAGCGGATTCAGCATGCTCGAACCTAGGGGTGTTCATGGATTGGATCCGATCCGCATATCCGTGGTGTTTATCCGAATCCGATCCAAAAATTGCAGATATGGATCCGATCCGCAAGGCTATCAGATCAGATCCGATCCGATCCGATCCGCACACTAATTAGATCGGATTGTGGATTTTGTATTGGTATCTGCATATCCGCGTATTCACAAAAATAAAGAAATAAATAAGTAAATATTCTTTTTATATATTTATTTCAACTAATAATTATCATATATGTTATATTATTTTAATTTATTATTTTAGACGATCCGATTCGCAAATGTACGGATTGGATCGGATTGGATCCAAACTAAAAAATTGCGAATATGGGATCCGATCCGATCCGATGATTTTAATGTAGATCGAATCGAAATTTTGGTCATATCCAATCCGATCCAATCTGCATTCACCCCTTCTCAAACCATTTTAAAAGCCTTAATATAAGGAGTGAAAGGCAAATAACATATAACTAATTTTTAACAATTTACTTTAACTAGACTAGGTATTACTATCTCTAATAGTTATTCTATTAATGAATCTTGGCACAAACATTATTGATCTATTTTTCCTTTGAGAAGAAAAATAATATATAGCTAGTAGTTAATAACTATTTTTTAGTTGTACTATAGTTTGATTTGGTAAAATTTTTATTTTTTAAAAATAGCTTATAAAAATTATCTTTTAAAGGTTAGCTTATTTTTTGGTGTTAATAATTAATAAGGGTAATTTTGAATATTTATTATTATATAAGGTTATATTAAATTTTTTAATTTTAAATAAACACAAAAAAACTTTGAAAATCTCTTCTTAAATGTTTTCAAAAGTACTCCTAACTTTTAAAAACTGCAAACATAAACGCATAAGTTTTTAATTTACAAAACACAAAACAAAAATCTTGTATTTTTGAAAAGTACAAACTACTCTCCCAACAACTTTATCAAACTAAACCTATATAGATATAAACCTTACATGTTTTACAGCTTCCTCCACAGCCACATAACTGAGCATTCCATTTGGGTCGACGGCCAAACACCATGTTTGAGCTGCAAAGAATGTTTCTTGATGTGCTAACAATAATTCAATTGTCACATGCACGAGATATGTAATCATTCCCTTAACTTGCACTATTTATATGGAACAAAAATTCTTTTCTATTTCCTTTGAAAACATCAACAGGGAAAAGATTGCTAGTGTCCTTAACGAAAAAGATGAAGTTTTAATAGTTGCCAATGTGGCAATGTGCCATGACTCATTCAATTACAGTTTCAATTATATATGAAGTAGAAAGCATCGAAATTATTGTCTTCCTTACAAGGTGGTATATATAGATATTATATTCATCTTGCCGTCTAGCGATGAATGATTATTTTTAATTTCTTTTGTTGTTGGCCGTCTTCACTTCGTTTCCCTAAACGAGTTTATTTAGTCACAAAAAAAAAAAAAAACGAGTTTATTTATAATAGAGCAATGATAATAAAAAAAATATATATATTTTACAAAACTTAAAATTTGCATAACGATCGAAGAATGTTAGGGGTCAGTAATTTTTGTGATTTGTAACTATTAAATAATTATCAATGATATTTTTAATGGTGTGAGATTTCATCAAATGGTGTGAAATTACTCATTTTTTTATGATTATATACTGACCAAAATTTAATAAAGTTACTCTCCCTAAACTTTTTCTTTGCATAACATTAAATGCATGACAAAATCAATTATAATAATTAATGCTAGTAAATGTACGTTTAGTAAATAATGCTAAAAATGGTATACTATTATTAGTACATCATATACAAATAAACTCATTTTCTTCTCATCTTTTTAAATCCTTTTTCGGGTGTACTTCATAGAGTTAATTCCAAAGTTATTTGTTGATAGA
>NC_029793.2:113495589-113553965 GCF_000816755.2 Arachis ipaensis | reverse complement strand
GCCACTTCTCTAGTTCTCCTCTTTGCCGCCGTCAACGATTCTTCTCCCCTGCCTCTCTCTGGAGCTCGCCGGTGGTTCGTCGGATCTCTGCCTCTTCGAGTCTTCACTTTGATTCGCGATTCTGTCTTTCTATCTCGACCTCCCATTCTTGCCGCTGAAGTATCTCTCTTTTTCGGTTTTCTTCTTTTTTCGTCGGTGGCTCGCTGGAGCTCATGAATTGAGGTAAGCCTCCTCCTTGCCCTTGGTTCTGAGTTTTGAGTTTTCTCCTGAGTTTGTTATTTGGGTTTTTTTTCTATTTTGTTGATTTGTTCTGTTTTGTTCCTTTATTAATATACTTCTGACTTCTTCATTTCAATGAATTGAAAATGTGCAAATTTTAAAATCTCTCAATATTAAACTCTTCATTTCAATGAATCCTGCTATAAATTTCTCCTTCACTGTGATTCACTCTTTTATTGGTTAGGACTTAATTAATTTGTATGAATTGAATGGAGAATTGTTGTTCTAATTATCTGTCTCATTAAATGAAAAATTGTTGTTCTGGTTGCTGCATTATGTTGTGTTTCCGCAACATTAAACTATAGTAACCCATATATTATCCCTCCACTTTGAAGATTCACCATTAAAATGCCTACATGTGTTTTTCTTCTTATAAAGACAAATGAATAAAGTCACTTATTTTTTCATCAAACTCATAATTTGGCCATTGATTTCAATTAAAGGGGGTTGCAGGATCACTTTGAATAATCATAAATTTGATGCCATGATCCCACCAATAATCAAATCACTCTTTCTAATAGTAAAAGAAGGTTCTGGCTAATCTTAATCTTTTGTTCTGTAAATTATGTAATATGCAAAGCCTTAATTTACTATTTCAACAAGTTGTGCTGTACTTTTAAACCCTTGTTTTTTAACTTGTTTCACTCTTAGTGTATGAGAACCTATTTCTACAAACTGAAAAAAGTTTAGTACCTGTCTTAGTAGTGTAGTAGAATCATGAATAGTCAAAAAGTTTAAGTATGCTCAGCCATTGGTTATTCTAGCTAGTTCGTCTGAGTCAATCTTGGGTGAAAAATGCTAATTTCAAACACTTTCACCTTTCATTTTTTTTTCTTCTTCTATTATAGGTCTTCTAGAATTTTTAGTTGCATTTTCTTAGTTTGTATATATATAATGACCTTAGTCAAAATAATAAAATTTTTCAAGAAATTTATCTATAAGGCATTCCAAAAATGATTTGAGTTAAAATATTTTTTTATTGAAACTTGCTTGAATTATATATGTGGAACATGGTTTTTGAGCTAAGAATACACAAGCATGTGAGTTTTGAGCCTAATTGTGTGGTTACATCATATTAACCACTATTTTTATTTTTGTGTGTTTTATTCTCTTTCTATTATTGTAATCTTTGATTTGTTTGATTCTTTATGTCCATTATTTTGTGTATGAATGGATTTATATGATTAGGGCCTTTATTTTATTTGAGCTCACTTAACCAAATTGCCTTACCCTTTTATCTACCTTTGTTAACCAATTTTGAGCCTATTTTAATCCCCTTTTGTTCTTTATTTTAGCACATCACTACCCCTAAGTGAAAAATAATAAACGTCCTTAATTTGGATCTTGATTAGCTTAGTCTAGTGAGAGTGTGTATCATTCAAGTGTGGAGAAGTTGGGAATATTGGTAGAGATGAAAGTGTATTTTTGAATTTTTGTTGAAGATTTTAGAAATTGGGTACATACTCATGCATTAAATGTTTAAACCATATGCGTTGATACTTTTGTATATATTTTATTTTAAAAAGAAAAAGAGAAAAAGAAAATAAAAAAATAAAAGAAGAAAAAAGAAAAGAGAAAAGAAAAAGAATAAAAAGGGGACAAAATGCCCCCAAAGTAGAGTAATAATATCAATGCATATGGATGTGACTTGAAAAGAATACATGAGTATGTGAAAAAGTGAGATTATGGGTTGTTAGGTTTGCATCTAGTGTTGTATAGGTTGTATATGTGTTTGGTGAGAGCTTAAGTTGATCAAATGTTCAAATTCTAGCTCACTTAACCATATATATCCTTACCTTGACCCTAGCAGTAATGACCCAATTTCTAGTATGTCATGATCATACTGAAAATCGAGCGCTACTAACTTGCCTTCCTAAACTTAACTATTACTTATTATTAAGCCTGTAATCGTGTTAGCACGAGATCGATTTTTCTTGGAAGGCTTTCTCTTTTTTACGCGAAAATCTTGGTACAAAAATGGCAGGTCTCGAAAAACTTAAACATTCACATACAGAATTAAAGGAAACCAATGAATAAAGCAGCAAGATAAATATAGTAATGTACATTATAAACAAGAGTCATACAAGAGTCAAGTCAGTGTACCAACAAATACTGCTTATTACTATAGACATATAATGCTCCGAACCCTGACCCATAAAGGAAGGCCCTAATCTCAAACCCGAACTAACCTTGCCAGTCTTTACAACTCCTAATCTCTCGGTAGATCTATCCAAAAGTGAGATATTAAACCAAAATTCCTACGCTAAACTGAAGGCGCCACCCAAAACATACTACCAAACTCTTACTGTCTCTGATCAATTATTGCAGCCAAAAGACGAGATCTCTATCACCTTCATATCCTTCTTTGGGTCCTCGTATATATAGGGGTGATCTTAACTAGGGTTCCTGTATCCATCTAAAGGGGAGGAAGGAAGGGGTAAGAACTAGGAGGTTCTTAGTAGAGTCGGAGATAGTTAGTTAAGTCAGAATTATCACAGTTCAATTAATTCACAGCCAAATATACAAGTGTCACAGAGAAATATCCAGTCACAACAATTCAGAATACCATTAAGAAATACACAAACACAAGAAGACAATCACAAATAATTTCACAGTATCAAGTAAAATACAAATGCACAACAAGAATGATGCATGTTGTAACACCTTACCACACAGAGTCTTACGCTTAAGTCGTAAAATAAAGGCGGTGAGGTATTACGACCTCTGAAATAATATATATATATATTTGAAGAAATTTAATAATCGAGGAGCCCTGAATGAAAGCTTAAACAAAAGCGTGTAAAGAAAAGTGTCACGCTCACGTGAACGGTTACTTGCGTGCGAAGGTAAGAAGGACATAATCATATAAAAAGATCGGAGTGTCAAAGATACAAAATATTCAAACTCCAGGCTCAATCCACGAAGCCAAAGGTGGCTGGAGAATATTTATATACATATATACCATCCTAAGTACCAAAATAATCAAAATGAATCCTAGTTCTCTATCAAGCCTCTATAAAGCACAAAAGTGATGCATATAAAAGGAGAAGTATATATATATATATAACAAAACACAAAAGCCCAAAGTCCCATCTTCACTGCAGTCAAAACTCCAGACGCCTAGCGAGGTGCCTCTCGACCTGCATATAAAAACAACAACATTTGTATGGAATGAGAATGGAGGTTGATAAACCACTATTTTATGGTTTATCTTATGCTTAATTGAGTGGTTTTTATCAAGCCTTTGCACACTTATTCATATAATTTGCATGGTTTTACAATTCCTTCCCAATTTTGCTATATGATTAGAAACTTGCTTCCTAAGCCTTTAAATTGTGTATTTTAAATTCTCTTTTATACCATTCGATGCCGTGATCTGTGTGTTAAGTCCTTTCAGGCTATATAGTTGGTTAGTTAGTTAATTGACTTTTCCTTATTAGGTAAGGGATGACTGAGTAGAATAACAACCTCTTAATATTACACTTGGAAAAATCCAACAAGGATAGAAATTCCAATTAATCTTCTCCCGGTCAAGGCTTTTATTTTGATTATATAAATTCTCTCATTAATTTTCATTGCTTTAATTTACAATTATTTACTTTTCTGTTCTTCAACTCTTAAAATTTCTCGGAAAACCCCTGACCAGTAACTCGCACTCTTTTGTCAATTTGTTGGGAGACGACCTCAGATTTCTACTCCCAGTAATTTTATTCTCAATTTGTGACAAATCTTTCTAAATTGATAAGTGGAATTTTTGTTGGTTAAGAACTGCACTTGCAACGTTATTCTTATTATAAATTCTTAATCGGCAATTTTCCGCACGTCAATTTTTGGCGCCATTGCCGGGGAGTTTCAACAGTGTGCTAAATTATTGGTTCGTGTAAATAAATTTTAAATTTATTTTAAATTTTAAATTTATTTATTTGCGTATTTTATTTTATTTTATTACCATGAGCTGTATGTTTATTTCATTGAATGACGCATTCTCTGCCTTATCCGAGCTTAGCCGCATTTGATCCTGAAATTGAACGAACTATTTCACGTATTAGGCGAGCTCGGCGTCGGTTAGCCTCTGAGGGTGGTGAAGTGGTTATTGCCAATTCACCAGTCTTATCTGAGAGTGAATCTGAAGCGCCATTTGAGGAAGAAACAAGCTCCTCTTCTACTGACTCGGTTGACTTCTGTGCAGGTGATATGGAGGAGCCCAGAAGAATTACTCTCCAGGAAGCAGGAGCTCGAGACTTTACCCTGCAGCTGTATCAAGTGCGTCACCTAAATCTGGCTGCAGATTTTGAACTGAAGACTGCGCTAATCAACTTACTACCCAAATTTCATGGCTTACCTGCTCAAGAGCCTATTAAGCACCTCAGGGATTTTCAGACAGCCTGCTCAACTAATAGGCGTCATGGTGCAGATGAAACTACTATTTGGCTGTATGCCTTCCCGTTTTCCCTTGAGGGAAAGGCAAGGGAGTGGTTCTACACTCAACCTGAAGAGGTCTTTACTAATTGGGATCTGCTCAGAAGGGAGTTCCTGGAAAAATATTTCCCAGCTGAAGTTATAGATAGACTAAGGAAGGAGATTTCCTGCATTATCCAAGGCGAGTCAGAGACCCTCTACGAATACTAAAAATGCTTCAAGAATCTCCTAGACTCGTGTCCCCACCACAAGATTGACCAGATGGTGTTGATCAGATACCACAAGGCATGAAGCCTCAGGATAAGACTACATTAGATGCTGCAAGTAATGGCTCTCTGAAGAAGTACAAGATGGGACAGAAGCGTGGCAGCTGATCACCGATCTAGCTGAATCTACCCGGAATGCCAGGTACAGGACCAACCATCCCAAAGCTATTGCGGAGGTATCCTCTAGTAGTGAAACTGCTGCTCTCACACAGACTCTGGGAGAGATGACCAATATACTGAAGCAGCTACAGCTGAATCAACAGCAACCTCAACCTTCCCCACAATAACAGAGTCAATAGTTGGTTCCTCAGAAAGTGTGCGGGATATGTGCCTGTTATACTCATTACACTGATGAGTGTCCACAGCTCCAACAGGAAGACAACACCTTGGCAGCTACTCACAATTTCTATGACCGCCCGAATCAAGGATACTATTAACAAGGCAGTAATTATAACCAAGGTGGGAACTATAACCAAGGTTGGCAAGACAACTCCAACCAGGGGTGGAAGGATAGCTCCAACTAAGGATGGAGGGACAACTATAACAGAGGAGGCAGAGACAACCAGGGAAATCAAAGGTGGAATAACAATAATAATCAACAAAACCGGTATCAGCAGAATCCTCCCTATCAATAGCAGAATCAAAATCAGCCTTATAGAGCTCCTCACCTAAGGCAGTCCCAAGCACCTCAGAACAACCAACAGCAGGCCCCTCAGATCACTTATCCCCCTTCTTCTTCTAATGACGAGATACTTCGCTCTCTCGCACAAGGACACCAAGACATGCAGATGACACTTAACTCTACCATAAACGGTCTGGATGCCACTTTAGAAGCTCTCGTCTCCCGAATAGATTCATTAGCTACCCCCAATAATCAACCTTCAAGCTCCGGTGGAATTCCTTCTCAACCTTTACCCAACCCCAAAGGTGAAATCAACGCCATCACTTTGAGGTCCGGAACCACACTACAAGAGAGAAGTCATGAGGAGCCAAGCCTACCAGAAAATGCCCCAGTTGAGGACATGGTTGAAGTGGAGGATGCAGAAGAGGAAGATGAAGTACAAGACATGGTTGAAGAAGAAGAAACCCAACCAGGGAATGGAGCACCAAAGAAAGTTGAAGGTACTAGAGTCGCCATCCCTATCCCCTTTCCACACCTTACAAGGAAGACCAGAAAGCAGATGGAGCTCGACGCCAAGATGGTGGAGATCTTCAAAAAGGTTGAGGTAACCATTCCCCTTTTTGATGCCATTCACCAGGTACCTAAATATGCGAAATTTCTGAAGGATTTATGCATGCATAAGGATAAATTACATAATTTAGAAACCATTCCTCTAGGTAGTTCCATTTCTGCATTAATGGGTGATATCCCGGAAAAGTGTAGCGATCCGGGTCCGTGCATGGTTAGTTGTACTATTGAGGGTGTAACATTTTCTGAATGCATGTGTGATTTAGGAGCGTGCGTGAGTATTATGCCATTGTCTATATATGATGCTTTGAGGCTCCTTCCCTTAAAAAGGTCGGCAGCTCATTTTGTTTTGGCAGATAAAAGTATCATCACAGTGGTTGGAATTGCTGAGGACGTGCTGGTGGGCATTAAAGGGCTCACATTTCCCATTGACTTCTATATCTTGGAGATGCCCCCTAATGACTCAGGAAGACCATCATACATCCTACTTGGGAGACCCTTTCTGAAGACTTCAAGGTTCAAGTTGGATGCCTTCTCAAGAACTTACTCCTTTGAAATAGATGGCCGAGCAGTGAGCTTCAACCTGGATGAAGCTATGAAGCACCCTCTGGAAGATCATTCCATCTTCCAGTGCGACATCATTGATGAGACTATAGCTACAGTTCAACAAGAAGAAGTAGAAGAGATGCACATGGAGCAAGGTCCAAGTGTGGGAAAACCCTCTGAACACAATGAAGACACTTTGCCATCATTACTAGCTCCAGATGATCAAGTACCTAACCATGAGCAGAAATTAGAATTGAAGCCCCTTCTACCCCACCTCAAGTATGCTTACCTTGAGGACAGTCAGAAGCTCCTAGTTATCATTGCAAGGAAACTCACATCCCAACAGGAGGAGCAGCTGCTTAGTGTGCTGAGAAGACACAAGAAGGCTATTGGGTGGAGCTTGGCAGATATAGTAGGCATCAGCCCTCAAGTCTGTGAGCACCGGATATTTTTAGAAGAGGGAGCAAGGCCTGTCCGTCAACCTCAAAGGCAGTTGAACCCCACCATCTTAGAAGTTGTCAATAAGGAAGTGACCAGACTGCTTGAAGCTGATATCATCTACTCCATCTTAGATAGTGAATGGATTAGCCCAGTACAAGTGGTGCCAAAGAAGTCTGGAGTCACTACAGTGAAGAATGAGCAAGGAGAGCTTATAGCAACCAGAGTGCAGAACTCATGGAGGGTGTGCATTGATTACAGGCGCCTCAACCAGGCCACTCGCAAAGATCACTACCCTCTGCCCTTTATCGATCAGATGCTTGATCGCCTGTCAGGTAAATCACACTCCTACTTCTTAGATGGATACACTGGCTATTTTCAAATTTATATAGCTCTTGAAGATCAAGAGAAAACTACTTTTACATGTCCCTTTGAAACGTATGCATACAAGAGGATGCCTTTTGGCTTATGTAATGCACCGGCTACGTTCCAACGATGAATAATGAGCATTTTCTCATATCTTCTTGAAGACTGTATGGAAGTTTTCATAGATGATTTTAGTATGTACGGTGATTCTTTCAACCTTTGCTTGGATAGTTTCGCTAGAGTATTAGACAGATGTGTTAGTTCAAACCTTGTTTTAATTTTTAAAAAATGTCATTTTATGGTTAAACAAGGTATTGTTCTAGGACATGTTGTTTCTAATACTGGTATTTCTGTAGATCCAGCAAAGGTAAATGTCATTTCTAGTTTACCATACCCCTCCTCCATGAGGGAAGTCCGTTTGTTCCTTGGTCATGTAGATTTCTACTGGAAATTTATCAAGGACTTCATTAAGGTAGCATTGCCTTTATCTCGACTGCTACAAAAAGATGTTGAGTTTGAGCTGAGTGAGGACTGCATGGAAGCATTTGATAAGCTGAAGATCGCCTTGACTCAAGCTCCGATTGTGAGAGGACCAGACTGGAGCCAACCATTTGAGATTATGTGTGATGCCTCCAACCATGCAGTAGGAGCGGCACTGGCTCAGCACGAAGGTAAAGATCCTTTTGTAATTGCTTATGCTTCTAAGACATTAGACGCTGCTCAGTCTAATTACACTACCACTGAAAAAGAGCTTCTGGCTATTATTTTTGCTATGGATAAATTTTGAGCCTACTTACTTGGTACTAAGGTGGTAGTGTACTCAGACCATGCAGCTCTAAAATATTTATTAGCTAAAAAAGAGTCCAAACCAAGGTTGATACGTTGGATATTATTGCTGCAAGAATTTGATTTAAAAATTAAAGATAGGAGTGGTTCCCAAAATTTAGTGGCGGATCACTTGAGTCGCCTAGAGCACATTAAAAGTGACTCCACCCCTATTAATGATACTTTTCCATTTGATGGCTTGCACATAATGTCTGAAGTAGTTCCTTGGTATGCACCTATAGCTAATTATCTAGTTAGTCATACCTTCCCTCCCAATTTTACTAAGCATCAGAGGGACAAGCTGAAAAGTGAGTCCAAATATTATATATGGGATGACCCATATTTATGGAGGTATGGTGTTGACCAGATTATTAGAAGCTGTGTGTCTCAATCAGAATTTCAGTCCATTTTAGATGCCTGCCACTCTTCTGAGAGTGGTGGACATTTTGGCCCTCAGAGAACAGCTAGAAAGATTTTAAACTGTGAATTCTGGTGGCCCACTCTTTTTAAGGATACTACTGCCTTCTGTAAATCTTGTTTTCTATGCCAAAGGTTTGGAAATATATCCAAGAGGGATGAGATGCCCCAACAGCTTATGCTGTTCTGTGAAATTTTTTATGTTTGGGGCATTGACTTCATAGGTCCATTTCCAAACTCTAGTGGTTTCTTATATATATTGTTAGCTGTAGATTATATTTTCAAATGGGTGGAGGCAATTCCTACCCGTACTGATGATGCTAACACTGTTGTCTCTTTTGTTAAAAATCATATTATCTGTCGCTTTGGATCACCACGAGCAATCGTGAGTGATCAAGGCACTCACTTTTGTAACAGGAGATTTACAGGTCTACTGAAGAAACATGGCATAGTGCACAAGGTAGCCACAGCTTACCATCCCCATACCAATGGGCAAGCAGGGGTGTCTAACAGAGAGATAAATCGCATATTTGAGAAGATAGTCAAACCTCAAAGGAAGGACTGGAGCACCAGACTTGTTGATGCGCTTTGGGCTTATCGGATAGCATACAAGACACACATAGGAATGAGTCCCTTCCGCCTGGTCTATGGCAAAGATTGTCACCTCCCAGTGGAGGTGGAGCACAAAGCTTTCTGGGCGGTCAGGGAATGCAACATGGGCTTTGAGAAGGCTGGGGCTGAAAGGAAGCTGCAACTATAAGAATTAGAGAACCTTCGGCTCGAAGCATATGACAACTCCAGGCTATACAAGGAGAAGGTGAAGGCTGTGCATGACAAGCACATCAAGAAGAGAGAGTTCAGACCTGGGGAGTTAGTTTTCCTTTACAACTCCAGGCTGAGGCTCATGCCAGGCAAGCTGAGATCAAGATGGGAAGGTCCCTACAGAGTAGAGAAGGCAGAGCCATACGGAGTCTTTCACCTGAGTCATCCTTCAAGCTCCAAATTCATCAAGGTAAATGGACATCGCTTAAAATTGTATCATAGTGAGAAGATGAAGAACAGCAAGGAGCTAGAGATCTTCCTCTTGGAGGATCCACCAACAGCAGAAGACTGAGCTTGTGGACCGTCCAACTTAAGGACGTTAAAGAAAAGTGCTAGGTGGGAGACAACCCACCATGGTACGATCTTTCATTTTTATTCTTAGCTATATTTTATTTTGTTTTTCTCAGTATTCATTCATACTTTTTGCATAATCATCTGCATTCTGCATTCTACATAAAAAAACGCATTCGACGCGCAAGCGTCCATGACGCGTACGCGTCATATGTGAATGCATGAATAATAGGAGTTGACCCGAGAGTTGGGCAGGAGTAGTGCTGGAAGTGTGCTTTGCGCACAAGCGAGTCCACGCGTGCGCGTCGCTTGCACTTTCAGCTTTCCACGCGTAAGCACCCCTGATGCGTGCGCGTGACCCTGGAAATCGGCGTAAAAGAGTGTTTGGCCCGAGAGTTGTGTTGGTGTGGGGATGGAACTGTGCTAGACGAACAAACTTCATCACACGTACGCGTCCCTGACGCGTGCGCATCGTTTTCCCTAAATGGCCATCCACGCGTGGGCGTGCTTAATGCGCACGCGTCATATGTCATTATGGCCCCAAACACGAATCAACCCGGGAGATGTGCGTGCGCGGGGCTGCCTTCGCACGATTCGCACAAACCGAGAGCACGCGTGCGCATTCCAGACGCTTACGTGTCACTTGAACTTTATGCAACCCACGCGTACGTCTGCTGTACGCATACGCGTCGCATGCGCCGCACAATGAAATCAATCCAATGCCAGATTTTAATTCTCCCCTCCCGCAATCCTAATTCTTTTTCCATACTATTTCTTTTTCCTTCTTTCTTCTTTCTCCCTTATTCCTTCTTACTATCTCCTACTTTCTTCTACCCTCTTTCATCTTCTCACCCAGGTTCTCTTCTTCCTCTCTTCTCCTCTTTTCTTCTTCTTTTAATTCTTGCATTTATTTATTTATCTTTCTTTTCAATTTTATGTTACTGATGTGAGGATTTATACTGGTTCGAAATTCCACAAAATATTTCCGTTGTTAATATAGTCCAAACCAATAGTCAATCCCTAAATCAAATTAAATTTGGTTTTGTCACATGTACAAACCCCAATGAAAATTAACTGGAGTATTTGGACTCTGGATCGTCTCACAAGAAATTGTAATGAAGTGCTCAATTATTGGCTATGAGATATTTTGGGGTTTTCGGGATAAGAGACATGAAATGTAAATAGCAATGTAAATAAAATAACAACTAAAAAAAAGCTCTTGGCTAGATATGAGAACTAGAAGACCCATCCTAGTTATCCTCCTTAATTGTGACCACAAATTGTCCATTGCTACCACTTAGTTAACCTCTAACCATGGAGGAAAGTCAAGTAGATGAATCAAATTGATTCCACAAGTCCTAGCCAACTCCCAAAGGAAAGACTAGCATTAGTGGTATCCAAATCAATTAGCAACTTCTAATTGTCAATCAATCAAAGGAATTAGATAACTCAAGTGTCACTAATTACTCCACCTAGGCCAAGAAGAACAAAATCTACACCAAAATCCAACCAAACATTTCATCAAACACTTGGAAGGCAAAAAAAGAAAGCATGGTAAAAGTGAAAGAATAATAAATCTACCAACTATCAATTGCAAGAAAAGTAAATTCACAACTCAAATCAATAATTAAAAGAACATCAAACATTAAATTGCATTAAAAGTAAATCAAATTCAACAAGAGCATCCATGAACATAAAAGAGAAATTAACATGAGAAATTAAAAAGAGAAACTAA
The DNA here is from genome assembly GCF_000816755.2 of Arachis ipaensis. Classification (NCBI taxonomy): domain Eukaryota; kingdom Viridiplantae; phylum Streptophyta; class Magnoliopsida; order Fabales; family Fabaceae; genus Arachis; species Arachis ipaensis. The sequence goes on along the minus strand of NC_029793.2, from coordinate 113,542,372 downwards.
GAAGATTGAGACAATAGATCACTAAAATATAATGAGAACTAAAATCAAAACAAGAATTGAAAGAGAAATTTGAGAGTGATTAACCTAACTTTACCCTAATTTCTATCATAAGTCTAGAGAGAGGAGAGAGCCTCTCTCTCTAGAATTCTACCCTAAAACATGATGAAAACTAAACTATGACTACTTGGTTCTTTCCCCCCTCAATCCTTGGGTTCAATAGCATCAGAAATGAGTTGGGTTGGGCCCAAAGTGCTTCAGAAATCGCTGGGGGCGATTTCACTTTAGTGGGCCACGACAGCATCGGTACGCATGCGTACATGGCGTGTGCACGCCCCTAAATATGAAGCAACATATGACAAATTTTATATCATTTTGAAGCCCCGGATGTTAGATTTCCAACGCAACTAGAACCGCCTCATTTGGACCTTTGTAGCTCAAGTTATGGTCATTTGAGTGCGAAGAGGTTAGGCTTGACAGCTTTACGGTTCTTTCATTTCTTCATAAGTTCTCCCACTTTGCATGCGTTTCTCCTCACTTCTTCCATCCAATACTTGCCTTATGAACCTGAAATCACTCAAAAAACATATCAAGGTATTGAATGGAATTAAAGTGAATTAAATTTAGCTACTTTAAGGCCTAAAAAGCATGTTTTCACACTTAAGCACAAATTTAGGGAGAATTACAAAACTATGCTATTTCATTGAATAAATATGGGAAAAAGTGATAAAATCCCCCAAAATAAGCACAAGATAAACCACAAAATTGGGGTTTATCAAATCTTCCCACACTTAAATCAAGCATGTCCTCATGCTAAGAATAAAGATGGACAAGAAAAGGGTATGAACATTTATTCAATGTAAATAAACTATATGCACCTATCTACATGCATGCAACTAAATGTGAAATGCTTCTACCTACTTGGTTAAACATAAATCAATCCCCAAGAATACATATTCACATGTAGGACTAAGTAGTATGATGATTCATGAATCCCACCAATTTGAATATCAAAATAAAGTACAAATAGACTTGCAAGAAGAACGCTCATGAAAGCCGGGAACAAGGAATTGAGCATCGAACCCTCACCGGATGTGTATCCGCTCTAGTCGCTCAAGTGTATAGGGTCGATAACTCTATTCTCTTCTAATCATGCTTTTCATGATTTGTTTTTTCATCTAACAATCAACAATTATTCAATGCATGCATACATTCATCATAAGGACTTGTTCATAGGTTGTAATGGGGCTAGGGTCAAGGTAGGATGCATATGGTCAAGTGAGCTTGAAATTTGAATCTTTGATTAACCTAAGATCTCACCAAACACATATAACAACCTATATAATTCTAACACAATACCTAGCTACCCATGATTCCCACTTTTTTACATACTCATGCATTCTTTTTAGTTCACATTCCATATGCATTGATTTTTATTGAACTTTACTTTGGGACATTTTTGTCCCCTTTTTTATTTCTTTTTTCTCTTTTTTTTTTCTTTTTCTATATTTTTTTATTTTATATATATATATATTTTTTTTCTATATTTATTATTTTTTTTCTAAAGTATATACAAATGTATCAATGCATATGGTTTTACATATAGTGCATGAATATGTACCCAATTCCCAATATTTTTAACAAAAATAAAAAAGTACACTTTTACCTCAACCAATGTCCCAAGTTTCCCATACCCAAATGATACACACCCTCACTAGCTTAAGCTAATCAAATATCCAAATTAAGGGATATTTATTATTTTTCACTTAGGGGTAGTGATGTGCTAATATTAAGAACAAAAGGGATTAATTAGGCTCAAAATTGGCTAACAATGGTTGATGAAAGGTAGGCTATTTGGGTAAGTGAGCTAAATGAAATGATGGCCTCAATCATACCAATGCATGTATATATGGAATAATGGACATAAAGAATCAAACAAATCAAAGATTACAATTATAGAAAGAGAATAATGCACACAAGAATGAAAATAAGTGGTTATATGATGTAACCACACAATTAGGCTCAAAACTCACATGCTTGTGTCCTTAGCTCAAAAACCATGTTCCAAAATAAATTCTTCAAGCAAGTTCACACAATTTTTTTTTTTCAAATTGGTAGGGTGCCCTAAAAATAATTTTTTTCTTGGAAAAGAAGTCATCACCCTAACCAAGTAATCCTAAAATAAAAAGAAGTAATAAAATATGTACAAATTTTAACTAACATGCAATCTATCATGCAATGCAACAACTAATCTATCAAAGACAAAAATTGAAAAATTGGTGTTGAAAAAGAAAATTGTTACCCATGGAGATCGGTCGGATGACCTCCCCACACTTAGAAATTTGCCCCGTCCTCGGTGCATGCAAAGAAGAGCAAGGTGGATGGGTTGCTACAATTGATGAGCTCCTTCGAAAGGTTGTGCAGGTGAACTTGTTTGTTGCCCCATTTAGAAGCCTTTCCAATCCTTTCCTTCTTGGTGGCCAACCTAAAAGGAAAGAAAAAGAAAGAAAATGAGGCCTACAACAAGCATATTAAGCAAATATAACATAGGCGGGGGCTAATGCCAAATAAAAGTAAAATTCTCACTACATGTTAGCTACGCATGCAAGTGAGAAAACAATATAGGCACAGGGCGTATTAACTAATACTTGATGCAAGAACAAGTTAAAGCATGAAGAGCACTCAAAAGCATCAAGTTCAACTAGAAAGAGTGGGTCATGAAGGACATGCAAGTTCATATCAATGCACAAAGAATATAAGATTCATACAAGATTAAGCATTGATTTAAAAGTTTCATCACCCAACAATATCAAACAAGTCAAGAAGTACCACGATTAACCAAGAAATTCTCAACAATTGAGTAAGAGAATTCAACACCATTATTAAAATAAGAAGCTTAAAGAAGAAAGTAAAAACAAGCTATAAAAACAAAATGAAAATGCCAAGAATAGAAGTATGCAAATGCAATGGACAAAAGAAAATGGAAAATGAGAAAAAAAAATTTTTTGCGACGCGTCCCCACGCGTCGATGCACAGTTTGGCTGAAGGCCGCGTACACGCCAGGTGCGCGCGCGCGTGGATGTGAAGATGGTGACCGATGCGTACGCGTCAAGCACGCTTGCGCGTGGGTCGCTGGCACAGAATAGGCACAAACTGGGCATAACTATCTGGTTTTTGGCTGGGGGTGGAATTTTTTGCATCCACGCGTACGCGTATATGGCGCATCCACGCGGATGGTCGAAAATGCTTGAGGCGCGCGCACGCACCAGGTGCGCGCACACGCGGGTTGGTGCTCTGTTTTTCAAAATTTTTCCAAATTTTTGCACCAAACCAAGCCTTCCGAACCTCCAAATAACCAAAACACCATAAAACCTTTATTTAACATATTAGACTACCAAATAGACTTAACAAACTACTCCAAACATGAATTTAAATTAATTCTACCAATATTGACAAAAGAGAAAATGAAAAGATATTACCATGGTGGGGTGTCTCCCACCTAGCACTTTTGTTTATTGTCCTTAAGTTGGACTTATGGGGAGCTCCTCTTAAGGTGGCTTGTGCTTATAACCATCTTGGAACATCCACCAATGCTTGAATCTCCAATAAGCTCCATTCTTCAATGTTAATATCTTCAAGCTTTGATGGAGTTCTTCACAAACCATGAGCTCCCAAAGTTGATTCTCCTTGTGCGATCCGGGATCCCACACTTTGTTTTAACACCCATCTTCAAATTGATCATCATGATTCCAATTGGGTGGCATGACCTTAGAATTCTCAATTAAGCACCCAAACAGTCTCCTAGACCCATGCAATTTGGTTCTACACCAACCATTGCTATTCAACTTTGAGCATGCAACCATAATGAACCTAGAATGATGTTTCCAACCACTACATGACTCTTTCTTACTCCTTAATCCACAAAGAGCTCTAAGTTGACCATCATTTTCAGGCAAACCATATTCAAGTGAGAAAGTGAAGCTTAAGGATAAGAATTTTACCCACTCAAATGTTGTGTAGGATGGTGACTTAGAAAGGGGTTGTCCCAATGATCTTGTAAGCTCCGCTCCCTTATGCTCTTCCTTGACTATCTCCACCTCTTTACAACTTTCCTCAACTTCAACCTCTTCCTCTTGATGGCTCGCTTCCAATTCAATTTCTTCTTCATTGCTCACCAAGGGCATGAGAGGTTGTGCATCTTCTTCTTTGACCTCAAATTCAAGCCTAATGGGAGAGGATTTAATTGTAGATAGGAACTCCTAAATGATTGAATCCATCTCTTGATCAACCTCTTCAAAGTCTTCAATATGCTTTGGAGGTTGTACACCCTCCTCAACATCAACATCAAGCTTCTTGAAAGAGGGCTCTATAATGCTACATTCCCATGGACTCCCAACATCTCCTAGGCCTTCAACCACTCCTTCCGGCTCAATTGTCTCAACTTTCTCCCCTTGTGACAATTCTTACTTCAACTCTTCTTCCCCACCTTGAAGCTCTAAACTTACTCCCTCACTATACTCCTTAATTGCCTCTCCACATTCGTCAATAGAAGTGCCTTGGTTGCTTAGGCTTAGTCGGGGGGAGACCATGTTGCTAACGGCTTCCGCTATGATAGCTATCTTGGCTTCTAACTCGTTGAACTCCTTTTGGTTCTCTTCTTGCCTTCGAATGTAAGAACTAATACATTCTTGGAGAGAATCATCCATTGGAGGTGGTATGGAAGAAGAAGGTTCATTGTTTGGGAAGGAAGTTTCATAATTGGAAGTTGGTTCATCTTGGTAAGGGTATGGAGATGGTGTATATTGAGGTGGTTCTTGGGAGTAGTTGTGTTTGAATTGTTGTGGTTCCATGTATGGTTCATATGGTTCATAAGGTGGTTGGTATGGTGGATAAGAATTAGGGTCATAATGAGGTGTTTGGTGGTAGGGGGCTTGTGAGTAAGGTGGTTCAAAATTAGGTTGAGGGGGTGGTTCATAGACATGTGGTGGTGGTCGTTGACAATTACAATAAGGGTCACCACATCCATTAGATTGATATGCATTAGGATTAGGATTATACCCATAAGAATCCGGAGGAGGTTGTTGTCAAGAAGGGTGATCACTCCCTTGAGGCTCCTCCCATCTTTGATTCCCAAATCCTTGATGCATGTTACCATTGTAGTTCCCATTCCCTACAACATAATTTGAGCCAAACTCATAGCCAAAGGGGTGAGAATTCATAATAGCAAATAAAAACAAAAACTAACAAAAATGAGAACAAAGTCCTAAACCTAACAAAAACTAACAAACAAACAAAAGGCAAACATATTCACAATATTCACAATAGCCAATAATATAACACCATTACAACTCCCCGACAACGGCACCGTTAATTTGATGTGAGGATTTATACTGGTTCGGAATTCCACAAAATATTTCCGTTGTTAGTATAGTCCAAACTAATAGTCAATGCTCGAATCAAATTAAATTTGGTTTTGTCACATGTACAAACCCCAATAAAAATTAACTGGAGTATTTGGACTCCAGGTCGTCTCATAAGGAATTGCAATGAAGTGCTCAATTATTAGCTATGAGATATTTTGGGATTTTTGGGATAAGAGACATGAAATGTAAATAGCAATGCAAATAAACTAACAACTAAAAAAAAGCTCTTGGCTAAATATGAGAACTAGAAGTCCCATCCTAGTTATCCTCCTTAATTGTGACCACAAATTGTCCCGCCTGTCACGCGGGTGACCCGGGTTCGATCCCCGGCAACGGCGCCATTAATTTGATGTGAGGATTTATACTGGTTCGGAATTCCACAAAATATTTCCGTTGTTAGTATAGTCCAAACCAATAGTCAATCCTTGAATCAAATTAAATTTGGTTTTGTCACATGTACAAACCCCAATGAAAATTAACTGGAGTATTTGGACTCCGGGTCGTCTCACAAGAAATTGCAATGAAGCGCTCAATTATTGGCTATGAGATATTTCGGGGTTTTTGGGATAAGAGACATGAAATGTAAATAGTAATGCAATTAAAATAACAACTAAAAAAAGCTCTTGGCTAGATATGAGAACTAGAAGTTCCATCCTAGTTATCCTCCTTAATTGTGACCACAAATTGTCCCGCCTGTCACGCGGGTGACCCGGGTTCGATCCCCGGCAACGGTGCCATTAATTTGATGTGAGGATTTATAATGGTTCGAAATTCCACAAAATATTTCCGTTGTTAGTATAGTCCAAACCAATAGTCAATCCTCGAATCAAATTAAATTTGATTTTGTCACATGTACAAACCCCAATAAAAATTAACCGGAGTATTTGGACTCCGGGTCGTCTCAGAAGGAATTGCAATGAAGTGCTCAATTATTGGCTATGGCATATTTTGGGGTTTTTGGGATAAGAGACATGAAATGTAAATAGCAATGTAAATAAACTAACAACTAAAAAAAAAGCTCTTGCCTAGATATGAGAACTAGAAGTCCCATCCTAGTTATCCTCCTTAATTGTGACCACAAATTGTCCATTGCTACCACTTAGTTAACCTCTAACTATGGAGGAAAGTCAAGTGGATGAATCAACTTGATTCCACAAGTCCTAGCCAACTCCCAAAGGAAAGACTAGTGTTAGTGGTATCCAAATCAATTAGCAACTTCTAATTGTCAATCAATCAAAGGAATTAGATAACTCAAGCGTCACTAATTACTCCACCTAAACCAAGAGGAACAAAATATACACCAAAATCTAACCAAATATTTCATCAAACACTTGGAAGGCAAAAAAAAGAAAGCATGGTAAAGTGCAAGAATAATAAATCTACCAACTATCAATTGCAAGAAAAGTAAATTCACAACTCAAATCAATAATTAAAATAACATCAAACATTAAATTGCATTAAAAGTAAATCAAATCCAACAAGAGCATCCATGAACATAAAAGAGAAATTAACATGAGAAATTAAAAAGAGAAACTAAGAAGATTGAGACAATAGATCACTAAAATATAATGAGAACTAAAATCAATTTGAGAGATTAACCTAACTTTACCCTAATTTCTATCATAAGTCTAGAGAGAGGAGAGAGCCTCTCTCTCTAGAATTCTACCCTAAAATATGATGAAAATTAAACTATGACTATTTGGTTCTTTCTCCCCTCAATCCTTGGGTTCAATAGCATCAGAAATGAGTTGGGTTGGGCCCAAAGTGCTTCAGAAATCGCTGGGGGCGATTTCACTTTAGTGGGCCACGAGCAGCATCAGCATGCACACGTACATGGCACGTGCGCGCCCCTAAATGCGATGCAACATATGGAAAATTTTATATCATTTTGAAGCCCCGGATGTTACCTTTCCAATGCAACTAGAACCGCCTCATTTGAACCTTTGTAGCTCAAGTTATAGTCGTTTGAGTGCAAAGAGGTCAGACTTGACAGCTTTATGGTTCTTTCATTTCTTCATGAGTTCTCCCACTTTGCATGCTTTTCTCCTCACTTCTTCCATCCAATACTTGCCTTATGAACCTGAAATCACTCAACAAACATATCAAGGCATCGAATGGAATTAAAGTGAATTAAATTTAGCTATTTTAAGGCCTAAAAAGCATGTTTTCATACTTAAGCGCAAATTTAGGGAGAATTACAAAACCATACTATTTCATTGAATAAATGTGGGAAAAGGTGATAAAATCCCCCAAAATAAGCACAAGATAAACCATAAAATTGGGGTTTATCAGTTACCTTAGTTATTCATGGTTTTTCTCTCATGTATTTTTATGTTAGTGTTGGAATTTTATTTGGATATTACTTTATTCTCATTAAGCTTGTGGATACTATTGTGGAGTGATTTGACAATCGACATTTAAATTTGGCACTCCTATACATTTGGATACATTATTTTCATTCCTATTTTAACTTGCACACCAAGTGTTTGTGAAAAAGCTTCTATAGCATTTTAAATCCTATTTTCTTTTACCCTTTTACTTGAATGCCTCTTTTTCACAACATTTGGATTCCACATGTATTTGAGATTATCATTTACAATTGTTATCATTACAAATGCTCTTTAATTTGGCACACTTATTACTTGATGCTTGAGTTATGCTTCTCATGCCTATTACTTGCATGCTTTTACCCTCTTGCATCTAATTATTCTGAATTGCCTTTTTGCTCTTACTTGATGTCTTACCTACATGTTATAGCTACCATGTATTTAAGCTATTATCTTTTCTTAGGCATTCATTATCACTTGGGATTTTCTCCTTCCGGTTCCTTAGCTGTCTATATTTAACATTCTCCCTCTATCCTTCTTCCTTAGGCATGGGTACCAAGAAAGGAAAAGAGAAGGCCACTGACAAGACACCAGCAAGGAGTGGAACCAAGAGAGCACTGGCTAAGGCGCCACCATCTACCAGCGTCAAGCCTCCAACAAAGTGGGTTAAGAGGATCATTAAAGTTGATGCAGCAGAGATACCTTGCCCGCACGGGACTCGACACGGTTCACTAACCGTTATTGTGACAGATGTTCCCCATCCTAGCTGAGCGAAACTATAACAACAAGCATATCATTGTCCTAACACACTTTGGTGATTTTGTGGAGCCCGAAGTGAGAGAAGACAGTAGGGATTCTTGAGAAGGCAACCGCGGGAGGCTAACTTATTATGGGTAGTTGAATTCTACTCCAATTTCTATTCACCTACCCTGTAGACTGTCTATGTTCGTCAGAAGTAAGTCCCTATCTCCGAGAGTGCCATACAGAGATTACTGAATCTTCCATCTAGTCCAGAGGGTTTGGATGTATATCAAGAGGCTTCTCTCAAGCGCTAGATATACCAGTTCGACTGGGCTAGTGTCCTTGGAGTTATTGCCCAACCTGGCAGTACATGGATCTATGGCCCGCATCGGTCAAAACCCAAGAGCATCTCCGCCCAGTCACTTACCTTGGAGGCTCGCGTGTGGGCACAGATTATGTCCCACTATCTCTTCTTGAGCACTCACGAGTCGACCTTCACAGCAGACATGGTTGTTCTTCTCTGGTGCATCCTGACAGAGCAACCTCTCAACCTGCCCCGACACATCCGACAAGCCATGGGACACGTGCAGATAGCGGGTAACCTGCCTTTCCTCGCATTGGTTTCAGATTTAGTCTCTGCAGTAGGTGTCTCCTATAGAGCTGGGGATACCAAGACTATGATCCCTAGGACCGATCAATATGTTCCAAATGGGAAGTACATCAGACCCCTAGTTCCTTCTGCAAGCCGGCCGGTAGGCCCATCTTTGGATACTCCTCCCTCCTCTACTCTACCACCATCCACACCACAGGCACCATCCACCCATCAGATGTTCCTTCAGATCCTTGAGAGGTTCGACCAGCAAGACCGGCGGATGGAGCAAATGGAGCGCCGTAACAAGTGCCGATACAACTAGCTGAAAGAACTCATAGTTGGTACTCACCCACCTCCAGAGCAGAAAGACACCCCGGACTCCCCTTCATCCAGTAGCACAGGGAGCCATGGTGAACCAGACAGCGGAGGCAATGCTTCTAGCCCTACCTTGCTTCTTACTGATGGCACGGAGGACCGTGCCAAACCTTAAGTGTGGGAGGTCAGTCCCTGACTTCCGGAGGTAACTTCTTTCTCTCAACACCAATATTTTAGTTTTTCTGTTGTTAAATAGAATAGATTGCATGATAATAATTATTTGCATGTATGTTTTTCTTGGTTAAAGTAATGATTTTCTTTTCAAGACCCTTTTTATAGCATTTCACTAATTTAAACTAAGAATTTGTGTTAAACTTGATTGAAGATTGTATTTGGAACATGGTTTATAGCTAAGAACACACAGCCTGTGAGATTTTGATCTTAATTATATGGTTACATTATTTAACCATAATATTTTATTCTTGTGTGTTTGCTTCTCTATGATTGCAATCTTCGCTTTGTTCCATTCTATATGTCCATTGTTTAATGTATTTGCATGCATACATATGATTGAGGCCATCATTTATTATTAGCTCACTTATCCCAAATAGCCTACCATCTCAATTACCTTTGTTTGCCACTTTGAGCCTTTTAATCCCCATTTGTTCTTTATATTACCACATCACTAGCCTTAAGCGGAAAAACAATTAATTACCTGATTTGAATATTTGGTTAGCTTAAGATAGAGACAGTATGTTAACTAAGTGTGGGGAATTGTGGGAAACTCGGGTTATTGGGAATGTGTTGTGCTTTTACTCTAATTAAATATTGGGAATTTGGGTGCCTACTGGTGCACAAAATTGTGATTACACTTTTCACAACTCCGCACAACTAACCAACAAGTGCATTGTGTCGTCCAAGTAATACCTTACGTGAGTAAGGGTCGATCCCACAGAGATTGTCGGCTTGAAGCAAGCTATGGTTATTTTGTAAATCTTAGTCAGGAGATTAATGATAAGAGTGATTGTATTTATGAAAAATAAATAACATGAAATAAATAGTACTTGTGATTCAGTAATGAGAAACAGGTTGAGGTTCCGGAGATGTTCTGTCATCTGAATCTCTGCTTTCCTACTGTCTTCTTCTCCAAACTCGCATGGCTTCCTTCAATGGCAAGATTTATGATCCTCTCGGATGAAAAATACCATGTACGATCTCTGCACGGCTAATCAACTATCAGATTTCTCGTCTCGGATGAAAAATACCATGTACAGCTACTGATGAGTGGATAATTTATACGCTTTTTGGCATTGTTTTTAGTATGTTTTTAGTATGTTTTGGTTAGTTTTTATTATATTTTTATTAGTTTTTAAATAAAAATCACATTTCTGGACTTTACTATGAGTTTGTGTATTTTTCTATGATTTTAGGTATTTTCTGGCTGAAATTGAGGGACCTGAGCAAAAATCTGATTCAGAGGCTGAAAAAGGACTGCAGATGCTGTTGGATTCTGACCTCCCTTCACTCGAAGTGAATTTTCTGGAGCTACAGAATCCTAATTGGCGCGCTCTTAATTGCGTTAGAAATTAGACATCTTAGGCTTTCCAGCAATATATAATAGTCTATACTTTGCCCGAGATTTAATGGCCCAAACTGGCGTTCCAAGTCAGCATAAAAATTCTGGCGTCAAAACGCCAGAACTGGCATAAAAGCTGGAGTTAAACGCCCAAACTGGCACAAAAGCTGGTGTTTAACTCCAAGAAAAGTCTCTACACGTGAAAGCTTCAATGCTTAGCCCAAGCACACACCAAGTGGATCCGGAAGTGGATTCTGCATTATTTACTCAATTCTGTAAACCCTAGGCTACTAGTTTTCTATAAATAGGACCTTTTGCTATTGTATTTACACACCTCATGACACTTTACACGTTTCATATTGTATTCTCTACGGCATGAGTCTCTAAACTCCATGGTTGAGGGTGAGGAGCTCTGCTGTGTCTCGATGAATTAATGCAATTACTACTGTTTTTTATTCCATCACGCTTGTTTCTATTCTAAGATATTCACTCGCATTTCAACCTGATGAATGTGAGATCCATGACACTCATCATTATTCTCACCTATGAACGCGTGCCTGACAACCACCTCTGTTCTATCTGCAATAGCTTGAGTGCAAATCTCTTGGGTTTCTAATATAAGATTAGAACCTTCGTGGTATAGGCTAGAATTATTGGCGGCCATTCCTGAGATTCGGAAAGTCTAAACCTTGTCTGTGGTATTCCGAGTAGGATCTGGGAAGGGATGACTGTGACGAGCTTCAAACTCACGAGTTCTGGGCGTAGTGACAGATGCAAAAGGATCAATGGATCCTATTCCTACATGAGTGAGAACCGATAGATGATTAACCATGCAGTGACAGCGCATTTGGACCATTTTCACTGAGAGGACAGATGGTAGCCATTGACAACGGTGATCCACCAACATACAGCTTGCCATGGAAGGAGCCTTGCGTGTATGAAGAAGAAGACAGTAGGAAAGCAGAGATTCAGAAGACAGAGCATCTCCAAAACCTCAACCCGTTCTCCATTACTGTATAAAAAGTATTTATTTCATGTTCTTTTACTTTTTACAATTAAAACTAAGAATCATTACTGATATCCTGACTAAGAATTACAAGATAACTATAGCTTGCTTCAAGCCGACAATCTCCGTGGGATCGATACTTACTCACATAAGGTATTACTTGGACAACCCAGTGCACTTGCTGGTTAGTTGTGCGGAATTACAAAAGTGTGATTGTAATTTCGTGCACCAAGTTTTTGGCACCGTTGCCGGGGATTGTTCGAGTTTGGACAACTGACGGTTTATCTTATTGCTTAGATTAGGAATAATTTATTTTTGTTGGTTTAGAGTCACTCAATTTGAGTCTTTTATTTGAGTTTAGTTTCATATTTTAAGTTTGGTGTCAATTGCATGCTTTTATTTTCTTTCAATTTTTTGAATTTGCATGTTCTTAGTTCTTTCTTGATCTTCAAAAATTCTAAGATTGGTGTCTTCTTTGTGTTTTCCTTTAAATTTTTGAAAATTTATGTTTGATTTTCTAAAAATTTTAAGTTTGGTGTCCCTTGTGCTTTTATTTACTTAGAAAGTTTTCTAAAATTTGTTCTTAGTGTTCATCTTGATCTTTAAAGTGTTCTTGGTGTTCATCTTGACATTCAAAATTTTCTTGTTTATTCTTTTTGTTTTGATCTAGAATTTCTAAGTTTAGTGTAATTTTGTTGTTTTTCTCTTTCCTCATTAAAATTCAAAAAATCAAAAAAATATCTTTTCCTTATTTTAGTCATAAATTTCGAAATTTTGCATTAAATTAGTCAAAGATTTTCAAAATCATATCTTTTTTAGTCAAGTCAAAATTCTAATTTCAAAAATTGATCTTTTCAAATCTTTTTCAAAAATCAAATCATTTTAATTTCTTCAATCATATCTTTTTCAAAATAATTTTCAATCATATCTTTCTGATTGCTAATTCCAAAATCTTCTTAATTAATTAATTAATTTAGTTATCAATTTGCTTTTATTTCATTTTCTTCTAATTTTTGAAACTTTTATTTTATCTTCCATTTATTTTGTTTTATTTTATTCGGTTACTTTTAATTAAATAAAATAAAAAATTTAAAAATATAATTTATTTGCAATTCATATCAATTCTCTTTTTTTTCCATCATGGACATAAGTGGAAATGAACAGTCTAGAAAGACTCTGGGGTCATATGCTAACCCCATTACAACTGCATATGGGAGTAGCATTTGTATACCTCCCATCAAAGCAAGCAGTTTTGAGCTAAATCCTCAGCTCATTATCATGGTGCAGCAAAATTGCCAGTATTCTGGTCTTCCACAGGAAGAACCTACTGAGTTTCTGGCACAGTTCTTACAAATTGCTAACACAGTACGTGATAAAGAAGTGGATCAGGATGTCTACAGATTATTACGGTTTCCATTTGCTATAAAAGATCAAGCTAAGAGGTGGTTAAATAATCAACCCACAGCAAGCATAAAAATATGGAGACAATTATCAGACAAATTTCTGAATCAATTTTACCCTCCAAAAAGGATGACACAGCTGAGGCTGGACATCCAAGGCTTTAAACAAGAGGATCATGAATCCCTTTATAATGCCTAGGAGAGGTACAGAGGGATGCTAAGGAAATGCCCCTCTGAAATATTTTCAGAGTGGGTACAGTTAGACATCTTCTACTATGGGCTTACAGAAAGAGCTCAAATGTCTCTAGATTACTCGGCTGGTGGATCTATACACATGAGAAAGACAATTGAAGAGGCTCAAGAACTCATAGATACGGTTGCTAGAAATCAACATATGTACTCAAGCAGTGAGTCCTCCATAAAAGAAGAGGCTAGGGCAGTAACTATTGATCCTAATCCTCAAGAACAGATCGTTGAACTTAATTAGCAATTACTCCTTATGACAAAACAATTAGCAGAGTTTAAAGAGATGCTCCAAGACACTAAAAATGCTAACAAGAATATGGAAGCACAATTGAATCAGACAAGACAGCAGCTATCTAAACAGATAACAGAAGAATGCCAAGCTGTTTAACTAAGGAGCAGGAAGACATTGAATAATTCAGCTCAAATTAGCAGAAAGCCAAGAAGGGAATAATTGACAGAGGATGACCAAACCACTGTCCAAAATCCCTCTGAGGACAGAAAGAGCCCAGAGAGGAATAATTCAGGCGTTCAAACGCCAGAAAAGGGCGAAAAATTGGCGTCAAACGCCCAGTGGATGCCCACTTCTGGCGTTCAAACGCCAGAAAAGGGAGAAAAGTTGGCGTTGAACACCCATTCCTTGCCCAGTTCTGGTGTTCAAATGCCAGAAAAGGGTGGGAAGCTGGCGTTAAACGCCCATCCAGCACCCAATCCTGGCGTTCAAACGCTAATGAGGGATCAGACACCTGCAAGTGCTGATAGTAACCCCTCTAAGAAGGCTTCTCTAACCACCTCTGTAGGGAATAAACCTGCAGCAACTAAGGTTGAAGAATATAAAGCCAAGATGCCTTATCCTCAGAAACTCTGCCAAGCAGAACAGGACAAACAATTTGCCCACTTTGCAGACTATCTCAGGACTCTTGAGATAAAGATCCCGTTTGCAGAGGCACTGGAGCAAATACCCTCTTATGCTAAGTTCATAAAAGAGATCTTAAGTCATAAGAAGGATTGGAGAGAAACTGAAAAAGTTTTTCTCACTGAAGAATGCAGTGCAGTCATTCTGAAAAGTTTACCAGAGAAGCTTAAAGATCCAGGAAGCTTTATGATACCGTTCACATTAGAGGGTACTTGTACCAAGACAGCTCTATGTAACCTTGGGGCAAGTATCAATCTAATCCCTGCATCCACTATCAGAAAGCTTGGCTTGACTGAAGAGGTCAAACCAACCCGGATATGTCTTCAACTTGCTGATGGCTCCATTAAATACCCATCAGGCATAATTGAGGACATGATTGTCAAGGTTGGGCCATTTGCCTTTCCCACTGACTTTGTAGTGCTGGAAATGGAGGAGCACAAGAGTGCAACTCTCATTCTAGGAAGACCCTTCCTAGCAACAGGACGAACTTTCATTGATGTCCAAAAAGGGGAAGTGACCCTAAGAGTCAATGAGGATGAGTTCAAGTTAAATGTTGTCAAAGCTAAGCAGCATCCAGACACATCAAATGACTGTATGAGCGTTGATATTATTGACTCCTTGGTGGAAGAGATCAATATGACTGAGAGTCTCGAATCAGAGCTAGAGGACATCTTTAAAGATGTTCAGCCTGATCTGGAGGAACCAGAGGAAATAACAAAACCTCTGAAAATTCCTCAGGAAGAGGATAAGCCTCCTAAACGCAAGCTTAAACCACTACCACCATCCCTGAAATATGCATTTCTGGGAGAAGGTGACACTTTTCCGGTGATCATAAGGTCTGCTTTGAATCCACAGGAAGAGAAAGCACTAATTTAGGTGCTGAGGACACACAAGACAACTCTTGGGTGGTCCATAAGTGATCTTAAGGGCATTAGCCCAGCAAGATGCATGCACAAGATCCTATTGGAGGATGATGCTAAGCCAGTGGTTCAACCACAGAGGCGGCTAAATCCAGCCATGAAGGAGGTGGTGCAGAAAGAGGTCACTAAGTTACTAGAGGCTGGGATTATTTATCCTATTTCTGATAGCCCCTGGGTAAGCCCTGTCCACGTTGTCCCCAAGAGGGGAGGCATGACAGTGGTTCATAATGAAAAGAATGAACTGGTTCCTACAAGAACAGTTACAGGATTGCGTATGTGTATTGACTACAGAAGGCTTAATACAGCCACCAGAAAGGATCATTTTCCTTTACCATTCATAGACCAGATGCTAGAGAGACTAGCAGGTGATGAATACTACTGCTTTTTGGATGGCTATTCAGGTTACAACCAAATTGCAGTAGATCCTCAGGACCAAGAGAAAACAGCATTTACATGTTCTTCTGGAGTATTTGCCTACAGAAGGATGCCCTTTGGTCTATGCAATGCACCTGCAACCTTTCAGAGGTTCAAAAGTGATTGTGTATACTGACCATGCTGCTCTTAAATATCTACTCACAAAGTAGGATTCCAAACCCAGGCTCATAAGATGGGTATTGCTTCTACAAGAGTTTGATATAAAAATAAGAGACAGAAAAGGGACAGAGAACCAGGTAGCTGATCACCTGTCCCGGATAGAACCAGTAGCAGGGGCGTCCCTCCCTCCTTCTGAGATCTCTGAGACCTTTCCGGATGAGCAACTTTTCGCCATTCAGGAAGCACTATGGTTTGCAGACATTGCAAATTATAAAGCTGTGAGGTTCATACCCAAGGAGTATAGCAGGGTGCAAACGAAAAAACAAATTTCTAATGCAAAGTACTACTTATGGGATAAACCATATCTCTTTAAGAGATGTGCAGACGGAATGATTCGCAGATGCGTACCTAGAGAGAAGGCACAGAAGATCCTATGGCATTGCCATAGATCACAGTATGGAGGACATTTCGGAGGTGAGCGAACAGCCACTAAGGTCCTCCAATGTGGGTTCTACTGGCCTACTCTACATAGAGATGCCCGAGAGTTTGTGCGTAACTGTGACAGTTGCCAGAGAGCTGGTAACTTACCTTATGGTTATGCCATGCCTCAACAAGGGATCTTAGAGATTGAGTTATTTGATGTATGGGGTATTGACTTCATGGGTCCTTTTCCACCATCATACTTAAACACTTACATTCTGGTGGCAGTAGACTACATATCTAAATGGGTAGAAGCAATTGCCACACCCACTAATGATACTAAGATAGTGCTGAAGTTCCTCCAGAAACATATCTTCAGCAGATTTGGTGTTCCCAGAGTACTCATTAGTGACGGGGGCACTCATTTCTGCAATAAACAGCTTTACTCTGCTATGGTCCGATATGGAATTAGCCATAAAGTAGCAACTCCATATCATCCACAGATAAATGGGCAGGCTGAAGTCTCTAATAGAGAACTAAAAAGAATCCTGGAACAGACTGTAATTGCCCGTAGAAAGGATTGGGCAAAAAGCTTGGATGATGCTCTGTGGGCATATAGAACAGCATTCAAGACTCCTATAGGAACCTCTCCAAACTAGCTTGTGTATGGCAAAGCCTGTCATCTACCCGTGAAACTGGAACATAAGGCCTACTGGGCAACCAAATTCCTAAACCTGGATGCTAAGTTAGCTGGAGAGAAAAGATTGCTCCAGCTAAATGAGCTAGAGGAATTCAGACTCAGTGCTTTTGAAAATGCAAAAATTTATAAGGAAAAAGCAAAAAGGTGGCATGAAAAGAAACTATCATCTAGAGTCTTTGAACCAGGACAGAAGGTTCTGCTGTTTAATTCTAGGCTCAGATTATTCCCCGAGAAATTGAAATCCCGATGGAGAGGACCATATGTGATTACAAGTGTGTCACCATATGGATATGTTGAGCTTCAGGATATTGACTCTGACAAAAAGTTCATTGTTAATGGACAGAGAATCAAACACTATCTTGAAAGCAATTTTGAGCAAGAATGCTCAAAACTGATACTAGAATAAAGCTCAGTCAAGGTCCAGCTAAAGACAATAAAGAAGCGCTTACTGGGAGGCAACCCAGCCATTAGCAAGTTATTTGTTTTAATTAATACTTATAGAAGTTTGATATAAATTTTCTTCAAGCTTAATCATTAAATTGTAGAAATTCACAGAGTTACAGAAGGATTCAGTGCAAAAAGCAGAGAAAAGGAGCTCACTAGCAAGAAAACGTCAGTAAGGGGTATTTTGGGCGTTAAATGCCAGAATGGGTGCCATTCTGGGCATTTAACACCAGAAAATATACCATTTTGGGCGTTAAACGTCAGAATAGGTGCCATTCTGGGCATTTAACGCCATACTTGCAGCATCCTTGGTGTTCAGAAAAACGTCCAGTGACAAAGTTGTTTCTGGTGTTTAACGCCAGCCATGGTACTTGGCTGGGCGTTAAACGCCCACAATGGCCAATATATGGGCGTTAAACGCCAGAATGGATACCATTCTGGGCGTTTAATGCCAAAAAGGCAGGGGGAGAGGATTTTGCTTTCCACTTCAAAATTTTTCAAATTTTAATGTTTTGACTCATAATTTTCTGCATAAACATATTACAAATTTTCATCATTCACCTTCAAATTTTCAAAGATTCAACAATTTCCTAAATCCCTTTTCAAATTTCTTTCAAATCATTTCCAAATCTTCTTCAAAAACTCAATTATCTTCTCAATTTCTTTCCAAATCTTTTCCAACTCATCATTTCATCTTTTAATTCTTAGATGCATCAACAAATTTTCAGATTTAACTCTTTTATATCTTTTCCATTTAAAAATCTCATCTTTTTCATATCATGATTCTATTTTTTTTCTTTCACCAATCATATCTTTTTTTCAAATTTTTGAAATCCCTCCCCTCCACTTATAAATACACATTCGGCCATCCCCACCTCTCCACCATTCGAATTTGCCTCTCCTCCTATCTCTCTTCTTTCCTTTCTTTTGCTTGAGGGAAAGCAAACCTCTAAGTTTGGTATGTTTTTCCGTGATCACTGAGCTAAGACTCATTAAGATCATGGCTTCTAAGGGAAAACAAACCAATTCAAGAGGCAAGAAAGAGAATACTCCAAAGAGTCTTTGGAATCAAGAGAGGTTCTTAACCAAAGAACATGCAGACCATTACCACAAAATAATGAGTCTGAGGTCAGTGATCCCAGAAGTTAAATTCGATCTGAAAGAAGACGAATATCCGGAGATCCAAGAGCAAATTCGAAACAGAGGATGGGAAATTCTAGCTAATCCTGAGAAAAGGTTGGAAGAAACATGGTTCAGAAATTCTACTCAAATCTGTGGCTGATAGATAAGCAGAGAATAACTGGAACCGCCTTTCATACCTACAGAACTATGGTTAGAGAGAGGATTATTTACTTCCACCTGGACAAAATAAGAGAGGTCTTCAAACTGCCTCAACTACAAGATGATCCAGAATCCTTTAATAGGAGAATGGTGAGAGTAGATAAGGGGTTGGACCAAGTTCTAGAGGACATATGCCTCCCTGGAACTAAGTGGATAACCAATTCAAAAGGTGTCCCAAACCAACTCAAGAGAGGAGATCTCAAACCAGTCGCAAGAGGCTGGTTGGACTTCATTGGGCATTCTATACTGCCCACTAGCAACCGCTCTGAGGTCACTGTCAAAAGAGCAGTAATGATTCATTGTATTATGCGGGGAAACAAAGTGGAGATTCATCATCTGATTTCTTGTGAGATTTACACAATTGCAAACAAGAACTCCACTGAAGCTAAACTGGCATACCCAAGCTTAATTTCTCTACTATATAAAGATGCTGGGGTGAGAATGGGAGTAGATGAATTCATCCCAATCGAATACCCAATCACCAAGAAGTCAATGGAAGGACAACAAGTGTAAGATAACTCCATCAAAAGGAGGGCGCAGGAGTTCCTCCCAGAAATCCCTGAAATTGATTACTGGACCCGCTTAGAAGCATCTGTCACCAAGCTTCAAGAAGCTGTGGATCAACTTAAGGAAGAACAACAGAATCAAAACTGCATGCTCTGCAAGCTGCTTAAGGAACAAGAGAAGCAGGGGCGTGAGCTACAGGAGCTGAAGCGCCAGAAGCTCTCCCTTGAAGGACCAAACACCCCACGGATTGAAGGAGCATCCACTTTCTAAAATCAAGGTTGTTGAGTCCTAACTCTGTGATAACCTTTATTAGGAATCTATTTTAAGAGTCATTTATTTTTCTGTTTTTAATTTTTTGTCTTCTATTATTATTGGTCTGCTCTTATATTTATTTTTGGGTCTTACTTTTATTCCATGATTAATAAAATTTAAAGTTTATGTCTTAAAGCTATGAATTTCCTATGAATCCATCACCTTTCTTAAAGAAAAAATATTTTAAATCACAAAAGAACAAGAAGTACATGATTTCGAATTCATCCTTGAAATTAGTTTAATTATTTTGATGTGGTGACAATACTTTTTGTTTTTTGAATGAATGCTTGAACAGTGCATATGTCTTTTGAATTTGTTGTTTATGAATGTTAAAATTGTTGGCTCTTGAAAGAATGATGGAAAAGGAGAAATGTTATTGATAATTTGAAAAATCATAAAATTGATTCTTGAAGCAAGAAAAAGCAGTAAAAAGCTTGCGGAAAAAAAAAAGAGAGAAAAAGATAAAGCAAGCAGAAGAAGTCAATAACCCTTTAAACCAAAAGGCAAGGGTAATAAAAAGGATCCAAGGCTTTGAGCATCAGTGGATAGGAGGAGCCACAGGAATAAAATCCTGGCCTAAGCGGCTAAACCAAGCTGTCCCTAACCATGTGCTTGTGGCGTGAAGGTGTCAAGTAAAAATTTGAGACTGAGCGGTTAAAGTCGTGATCCAAAGCAAAAAGAGTGTGCTTAAGAGCTCTGGACACCTCTAATTGGGGACTCTAGAAAAGCTGAGTCACAATCTGAAAAGGTTCACCCAGTTATGTGTCTGTGGCATTTATGTATCCGGTGGTAATACTGGAAAACAAAATGCTTAGGGTCACGGCCAAGACTCATAAAGTAACTGTGTTCAAGAATCAATAATACTGAACTAGGAGAAACAATAACACTATCTAAATTCTAAGTTCCTAAAGATGCCAATCATTCTAAACTTCAAGGGATAAAGTGAGATGCCAAAACTGTTCAAAGGCAAAAAGCTACTCGTCCCGCTCATCTAATTAGAGCTAAGTTTCATTGATAATTTGGAATTTATAGTATATTCTCTTCTTTTTATCCCATTTGATTTTTAGTTGCTTGGGGACAAGCAACAATTTAAGTTTGGTGTTGTGATGAGCGGATAATTTATACGCTTTTTGGCATTGTTTTTAGTATGTTTTTAGTATGTTTTACTTAGTTTTTATTATATTGTTATTAGTTTTTAAATAAAAATCACATTTCTGGACTTTACTATGAGTTTGTGTGTTTTTCTATGATTTTAGGTATTTTCTGGCTGAAATTGAGGGACCTGAGCAAAAATCTGATTCAGAGGCTAAAAAAGGACCGCAGATGCTGTTGGATTCTGACCTCCCTGCACTCGAAGTGGATTCTGACCTCCCTCACATTTTTGGACTTTACTATGAGTTTGAGTGCATATCTCTTGGGTTTCTAATCTAAGATTAGAACCTTTGTGGTATAGGCTAGAATTATTGGCGGCCATTCCTAAGATCCGGAAAGTCTAAACCTTGTCTGTGGTATTCCGAGTAGGATCTGGGAAGGGATGACTGTGACGAGCTTCAAACTCACGAGTGCTGGGCGTAGTGACAGACGCAAAAGGATCAATGGATCCTATTCCAACATGAGTGAGAACCGACAGATGATTAGCCGTGCGGTGACAGCACATGTGGACCATTTTCACTGAGAGGACGGATGGTAGCCATTGACAACGGTGATCCACCAACATACAGCTTGCCATGGAAGGAGCCTTGCGTGTGTGAAGAAGAAGACAGTAGGAAATCAGAGATTCAGAAGACAGAGCATCTCCAAAACCTCAACCTGTTCTCCATTACTGCATAACAAGTATTTATTTCATGTTCCTTTGCTTTTTACAATTAAAACTAAGAATCATTACTGATATCCTGACTAAGAATTACAAGATAACCATAGCTTGGTTCAAGCCGACAATCTCCGTGGGATCGACCCTTACTCACGTAAGGTATTACTTGGACGACCTAGTGCACTTGCTAGTTAGTTGTGTGGAATTGCAAAAGTGTGATTGTAATTTCGTGCACCAGCTACCGCACGGCTAAGTTCCCACTAGCATCGGAATAGGACCCTTGTCCTTTTGCACACTGTCACTTCACCCAACATTCCCAGGTTTGAAGCTCGTCACAGTCATCCCTTTCCAGATCCTACTCGGAATACCACAGATAAGGTTTAGACTTTTCGGATCCCAGGAATGCTGCCAATTAGTTTTAGCCTCTACCACGAAGGTTCTAACCTCCGGACTCGGTCCGTGGATTAGAAACCCAAGAGATACGCACTCAAGCTGTCGCCCAACGACTACGTTGAGCTCAGATAGAACGGATGTGGTTGTCAGGCACGCGTTCATAGAATTGAGAATAATGATGAGTGTCACGGATCATATCATTCTCTAGATTGAAGTACGAGTGAGTATCCTAGAATAGAATCAAGCGTGATTGAATAGAAAACAATAGTAATTGCATTAATCCATTGAAACACAGGAGAGCTCCTCACCCCTACCTATGGGGTTTAGAGACTCATGCCGTAGAAGATACAATATGAAGTGTAAAATGTCATAAGTTACAAAATGAACCTCTAAAACTAGTTTTTATACTAAACCAGTAACTTAGGTTTACAGAAAATGAGTAACTAAGTGTAGATAGTGCAGAAATTCACTTCCGGGACCCACTTGGTGCGTGTCTGGGCTGACCTTTCAAGCTTTCATGTGCATATGCCCAAGGTTGGATTAAACGCCACCCTGGGTTCCAAAATGGGCGTTTAATGCCAAGAATTATGCCAGTTCTGGCGTTTTACGCCAGAAAGTTTTAGGCTGTAATTTAACGCCAGTTTGGGCCATCAATTCTCGGGTAAAGGTTGAACTATTATATATTTTTGGAAAGCTCAAGATGTCTACTTTCCAACGCAATTGAGAGCACGCCAATTGGCCTTCTGTATCTCCAGAAAATCTACTTCGAGTGTAGGAGGGTCAGAATCCAACAGCATCTACAGTCCTTTTTCAGCCTCTGGATCAGATTTTTGCTCAGGTCCCTCAATTTCAGCCAGAAAATACCTGAAATTATAGAAAAACACAAAAACTCATAGTAAAGTCCAGAAATATAATTTTTGAATAAAAACTAATATGAGCATTTTGTAGAGCATGCTGTTTTGATTATGTTGCTCTTCTTTGAGTTGATTCATAGCTTCTTGCAGCTTGGTGACAGATGCTTCTAAGCGGGCCCAATAGTCAAATTGGGAAAGTTCTGGGAGGAGCTCATGTGCCCCCCTCTTGATGAGGTTATCTTGAATTTGAGGTCCATCTATCACTTTTTTTTTGTGATTGGGCGTTCAACTGTGATATAATCATCCACACTCATCTGTACCCTAGCATCTTTGCATAACAGACTAATCAAGCTTGGGTAGGCCAATGTGGCCTCAGTGGATTCCTTGTTTGCAAACATGTAAATTTCAATAGGGATCAGCTGATGAATCTCTACTTCCTTCCCCAGCATAATACAGTGGATCATCACTGCCCTTTTGACAGTGACTTCAGATTGGTTGCTGGTTAGGAGTATAGAACGCCCAATGAAATCCAGCCACCCTCTAGCAACTGGTTTGAGATCTCCTCTCTTTAACTGGTTTGGGGCACCTTTTGAATTAGTAATCCACTTGGTTTCAGGGAGGCATATGTCCTCTAGAACTTGATCTAGCCTTTTATCCTTGGCCATTCTCCTGTTAAAGGACTCTGGATCATCTTGTAGTTGAAGAAGTTTGAGAACTTCTCTCACTTTGTCAAAGTGGAAGTAAATAACCTTCCCTCTGACCATAGTCCAAAAGGAGTAGAAAGCAGTTCCCTCTAATCTTTGCTTTTCTGTCATCCACAAATTTGCATAAAATTCTTGGACCATGTTTCTTCCAACATGTATCTCAGAATTAGCCAGGACTTCCCAGCTCCTGTTTTGAATCTGCTCTTGGATCTCCGGGTATTCATCTTCTTTCAGATTGAACCTAACTTCCGGGATCACTAATCTTCTGCACACAATTTTGAAATAATGGTCTGCATGTTCTTTGGTGTAGAATTTCTCATGCATCCAACGTGGTTTTGGATTGCTTTCTTTCCTCTCTTTTGAAGCGGTTTGTCTTCCTCTGGGTGCCATGAGATTTGTTTGTTTTATCTCAAGGATCACAGAAATCACACCAAACTTAGAGATTTGCTTGTCCTCAAGCAAAATAGAAAGAAAGAAGATGAATAGAGGGAGAGAAGGATATGAATGATGGAGTAAAGGGGATGGCCAAATTTATAAATAAAGGGGAGGGAGGGAAGGGGTTCGAATCTTTTAGAAAAAGATATGCTTTGAAAGATATGATTGATAAAAGATAAACATGATATGAAAAAGAGAAGATTGTTTTCAAAATTTAAGAGATATGAAAAAGATATGATGAGGTTAGATCTAAATTTTTGTTTATGCATCTAAGAAAAAAAAGATAATACGAATGAGTTAAAAAGATTTGAAAAGAAATTGAAAATATGAATGAGTTTTTGAAAAAGAATTGAAAAGAATTAAAAAAGAATTAAAATGAATTTATAAGATTATAAATTTTTGTGAATGGAAATTTAAAAAATGAATGTTTGTAATGTTTGGATGCAGAAAATTTTGATTTAAAACATGAAAATTCGAAAAAAATTGAATTGGAAACGAAATTACCTCTCTCCTAGCTGTTCTGGTGTTAAACGCCCAAAATGATAACCATTCTGGCGTTTAACGCCCATCTGGTGGCCATTTTGGGCGTTTAACGCCCAGCCAGGTACCCTAGCTGGCGTTAAATGCCAGAAATCCTTCTTTACTGGGCCTTTTTTCCGAACGCCCAGAATGCTGCCCATTCTGGCGTTTAACGCCCAGAATGATACCTTTACTGGCGTTTTGACGCCAGTGAGCTCCTTTTCTCTGTGATTTCTCTGTTTTATGTCTTGAACCTCTATTTTCCTAACTTATTCACTGAAATACATTAGCTAACATTAGGAACAAAATTAAATGGAATTATAAAATTGTTATAAACTTCTAAATTTTGATAATGACTGGGTTGCCTCCTAGTAAGCACTTCTTTACTGTCTTTAGCTGGACTTTTACTGAGCTTTTTAATTTAGTCTCAGTTTTGAGCATTCTTGCTCAACATCACCTTCAAGATAATGTTTGATTCTCTGTCCATTAACAATGAAATTTTTGTCAGAATCAATATCTTGAAGCTCTACATAGCCATATGGTGACACACTTGTAATCACATACGGTCCCCTCCACCGGGATTTCAATTTCCTAGGGAACAATCTGAGCCTAGAGTTAAACAGCAGGACCTTCTGGACTTTCTCAAAGACTCTAGATAACAGCCTTTTGTCATGCCACCTTTTTGCTTTCTCTTTATAAATTTTAGCATTTTCGAAAGTGATGAGCGAATAATTTATACGCTTTTTGGCATTGTTTTTAGTATGTTTTTAGTAGAATCTAGTTACTTTTAGGGATGTTTTCATTAGTTTTTATGTTAAATTCACATTTCTAGACTTTACTATGAGTTTGTGTATTTTTCTGTGATTTCAGGTATTTTCTGGCTGAAATTGAGGGACTTGAGCAAAAATCAGATTTAGAGGTTGAAGAAGGACTGCTGATGTTGTTGGATTCTAATCTCCCTGCACTCAAAGTGGATTTTCTGGAGCTACAGAACTCAAAATGGCGTGCTTCCAATTGTGTTGGAAAGTAGACATCTAGGGCTTTCCAGAAATATATAATAGTCTATACTTTGGCCGAGTTTAGACGATGCCAAAGGGCGTTTAACGCCAGTTCTACGCTGCAGTCTGGAGTTAAACGCCAGAAACACGTCACAAGCCAGAGTTGAATGCCAGAAACACGTTACAAACTGGCGTTCAACTCCAAGAATGACCTCTCCACGTGTAAACTTCAAGCTCAACCCAAGCACACACCAAGTGGGCCCCGAAAGTGGATTTATGCATCAATTACTTACTTCTGTAAACCCTAGTAACTAGTTTAGTATAAATAGGACTTTTTACTATTGTAAAAGGTATCTTTGATCAGTTTTATGCTATCTTGTGATGTTTAGTTCATAGATCATGGGGGCTGGCTATTCGGCCATGCTTGGACCATTATCACTTATGTATTTTCAAACGGTAGAGTTTCTACACTCTATAGATTAAGGTGTGGAGCTCTACTGTTCCTCATGATTTAATGCCAAGTACCACTGTTTTTCTATTCAATTCAACTTATTCCGCTTCTAAGATATCCATTCGTTCCCAAGAACATGATGAATGTGATGATTATGTGACGCTCATCATCATTCTCACTCATGAACGCGTGCCTGACAAACACTTCCGTTCTACATGCAAACAAGCTAGAATGAATATCTCTTAGATATCTAATACAGGGGACCGAGTCCGAGTTATTAGTGTCTTTGTGGTATAAGTTAGAACCCATGGATGGCCATTCCTGAGATCCGGAAAGTCTAAACCTTGTCTGTGGTATTCCGAGTAGGATCTGGGAAGGGATGGCTTGTGACGAACTTCAAACTCGCGAGTGCTGGGCGTAGTGACAGACGCAAAAGGATAGTAAATCCTATTCCAGTATGATCGAGAACCTCCAGATGATTAGCCTTGCCATGACAGAGTATTTGGACCTTTTTCACAAGAGGATGGGATGTAGCCATTGACAATGGTGATGCCCTTACAGAAAGCTTGCCATGGAAAGGAGTAAGACTGATTGGATGAAGACAGCGGGAAAGCAGAGATTCAGAGGAACGAAAGCATCTCCATACGCTTATCTGAAATTCTCACCAATGATTTACATAAGTATTTTTATCTTTATTTTCTATTTATTTATTATTATTATTCGAAAATACTATAACCATTTGATATCCGCCTGACTGAGATTTACAAGGTGACCATAGCTTGCTTTATACCAACAATCTCCGTGGGATCGACCCTTACTCACGTAAGGTTTTATTACTTGGACGACCCAGTGCACTTGCTGGTTAGTTGTGCGAAGTTGTGAAGTCATGTTTGGACCATGGTATTGTGCACCAGTTGTTGGCGCCATTGCCAGGGAGAGAACGAACAACAAATTTTACAACCTCAGAGTAACAATTTCGCATACCAAGTTTTTGGCGCCGTTGCCGGGGATTGTTCAAGTTTGGAAAACTGACGGTTCATCTTGTTGCTCAAATTGGGTAATTTTCTTCTTATTCTATTTTCAAAAAAAAAATATATATTTTTTCTTCAGAATTTTTAAGAATGAATTCTAGAGTTTCATGAAGCATGTGAAGCCTGGCTGGCTGTAAAGCCAGGTCTAATTCTTTTGGATAGGGGCTTCCAACCATCAGCATAGAGGCAAGTTAATTTGAATATCAGCTGTTGCGTGCCTGATTTATATCCTAAAGTTGACTGGCTATTAAGCCATGTCCAACCCTTTGATTGGAGCTTTGGGCTAATATTGAAAGATTCCTGGAATTCTTCTTAAAAATTTTGGAATCCTTATTTTTCTTTTTCACATTAATTTTCGAAAAAAAAAATCATAAAATCATAAAAATAAAAAATATTTTGTGTTTCTTGTTTGAGTCTTGAGTCAATTTTTAAGTTTGGTGTCAATTGCATTTTTTCTGAAAATTTTATGCATTTTTCGAAAATTCATGCATTCATAGTGTTCTTCATGATCTTCAAGTTGTTCCTGGTCAGTCTTCTTGTTTGATCTTGATGTTTTCTTGTTTTGTGTCTTTTCTTGTTTTTCATGTGCATTTTTGCATTCATAGTGTCTGAACATGAAAGATTTCTAAGTTTGGTGTCTTGCATGTTTTCTTTGCATTGAAAATTTTTCAAAAATATGTTCTTGATGTTCATCATGATCTTCAAAGTGTTCTTGGTGTTCATCTTGATATTCATAGCATTCTTGCATGCATTCATTGTTTTGATCCATAACTTTCATGCATTGAGTATTTTTCATGTTTTTCTCTTTCATCATTGAAAATTCAAAAATAAAAAAAAATATCTTTTCCCTTTTTCTTCTCATAAATTCGAAAATTTGAGTTGACTTTTTCAAAACTTTTTAAAATTTAGTTGTTTCTTATGAGTCAAATCAAATTTTCAATTTAAAAATCTTATCTTTTCAAAATCTTTTTCAAAAATCAAATCTTTTTCATTTTTCTTATTTATTTTCGAAAATTTTAAAAATATTTTCAAAATCTTTTTCTTATTCTATCATATTTTCAAAAATCACATCATCAATTAATGTTTTGATTCAAAAATTTCAAGTTTGTTACTTACTTGTTAAGAAAGATTCAAACTTTAAGTTCTAGAATCATATCTTGTGATTTCTTGTGAATCAAGTCATTAATTGTGATTTTAAAAATCAAATCTTTTTCAAAACTAATTCTAATCATATCTTTCTATCATATCCTTTTTTTTAAAAAAAAAATCTTATCTTCTTCAAAAATTTTATTTTCAAATATCTTTTCTAACTTCTTATCTTCTTATCTTTTCAAAATTTGTTTCAACTAACTAATTGACTCTTTGTTTGTTTCTTATCTTTTTCAAAACTACCTAACTAACTCTCTCTCTAATTTTCAAAAATATCTCCCTCTTTTTCAAAAATTCTTTTTAATTAACTAATTGTTTCAAAATTCAATTTTAATTTATTTCTTCTTTTAATTTTCGAAAATCACTAATCCCTTTTTAAAATTTTATTTTCGAAAATCCTCTTTCTCTCTCATCTCTTTCTATTTATTTATTCATCTACTAACACTTCATCTCACCCAAATTTGAACCCCCTCTTCCATCTGTGTTCGAATTTTCTCTTCTTCCCTTCTTTACATTACATTCTTTTCTTCTTCTACTCACACAGGGGAACCTCTATACCTGGGTAAAAAGGATTCCTATTATTATTTTTCTGTTCCCTCTTTTTCATATGAGCAGGAGCAAGGACAAGAACATTCTTGTTGAAGCAGACCCTGAACCTGAAAGGACTCTGAAGAGGAAACTAAGAGAAGCTAAAATACAACAATCCAGAGATAACCTTACAGAAATTTTCGAACAGGAAAAGGAGATGGCAGCTGAAAATAATAATAATACAAGGAGGATGCTTGGTGACTTTACTACACCTAATTCCAATTTACATGGAAGAAGCATCTCCATCCCTACCATTGGAGCAAACAATTTTGAACTTAAACCTCAATTAGTTTCTCTAATGCAACAAAATTGCAAGTTTCATGGACTTCCATCTGAAGATCCTTTTCAGTTCTTAACTAATTCTTGCAGATCTGTGATACTGTTAAGACTAATGGAGTAGATCCTGAAGTCTACAGGCTCATGCTTTTCCCTTTTGCTGTAAG
This sequence comes from Arachis ipaensis, assembly GCF_000816755.2. Lineage (NCBI taxonomy): Eukaryota > Viridiplantae > Streptophyta > Magnoliopsida > Fabales > Fabaceae > Arachis > Arachis ipaensis. The sequence continues at coordinate 113,513,283 of NC_029793.2, read as the reverse complement.
AGACAGAGCTAGAGTGTGATTGGACTCTCAACCCAAAGATAGCCTGAACTCTTGGGATAAGCTGGTCACGGCTTTCTTAACCAAGTTCTTTCCTCCTCAAAAGCTGAGTAAGCTTAGAGTGGATGTTCAAACCTTCAGACAGAAGGAAGGTGAATCTCTCTATGAAGCTTGGGAGAGATACAAGAAACTGACCAAAAAGTGTCCTTCTGACATGCTTTCAGAATAGACCATCCTGGATATATTCTATAATGGTCTGTCTGAATTAGCTAAGATGTCATTGGATACTTCTGCAGGTGGATCCATTCACCTAAAGAAAATGCCTGCAGAAGCTCAAGAACTCATTAACATGGTTGCTAATAACCAGTTCATGTACACTTCTGAGAGGAATCCTGTGAGTAATGGGACGCCTCAGAAGAAGGGAGTTCCTGAAATTGATACTCTGAATGCCATATTGGCTTAGAATAAAATATTGACTCAGTAAGTCAATATGATTTCTCAGAGTCTGAATGGAATGCAAGCTGCATCCAACAATACTCAAGAGGCATCTTCTGAGGAAGAAGCTTATGATCCTGAGAACCCTACAATAGCAAAGGTGAATTACATGGGTGAACCTTATGGAAACACCTATAACCCCTCATGGAGAAATCACCCAAATCTCTCATGGAAGGATCAACAAAAACCTTAACAAGGCTTTAATAATGGTGGAAGAAACAGGTTTAGCAATAGCAAGCCTTTTCCATCATCCACTCAGCAACAGACAGAGAACTCTGAACAAAATACCTCTAATTTAGCAAACTTAGTCTCTGATCTATCTAAGGCCACTGTGAGTTTTATGAATGAAACAAGGTCCTCCATTAGAAATTTGGAAGCACAAGTGGGACAGCTGAGTAAGAAGATTACTGAAACTCCTCCTAGTACTCTCCCAAGCAATACAGAAGAAAATCCGAAAGGAGAATGCAAGGCCATTGATATAACCATCATAGCCGAATCCAAGGAGAAAGGGGAGGACGTGAATCCCAAGGAGGAAGACCTCCTGGGACGTCCATTGATCAATAAGGAATTTCCCTCTGAGGAACCAAAGGAATCTGAGGCTTATCTAGAGACTATAGAGATTCCATTAAACCTCCTTACGCCCTTCATGAGCTCTGATGAGTATTCTTCTTCTGAAGAGAATGAGGATGTTACTGAAGAGCAAGTTGCCAAGTTCCTTGGTGCAATCATGAAGCTGAATGCCAATTTATTTGGTAAAGAGACTTGGGGAGATGAACCTCCCCTGTTCACCAATGAACTAAATGCATTGGATCAACTGAGATTGCCTCAGAAGAAATAGGATCCTGGAAAGTTCCTGATACCCTGTACCATAGGCACCATGACCTTTGAAAAGGCTCTATGTGATCTTGGGTCAGGAATAAACCTCATGTCACTCTCTGTAATGGAGAAACTGGGAATCTTTAAGGTACAAGCTGTTAAAATCTCATTAGAGATGGCAGACAATTCCAGAAAACAGGCTTATGGACAAGTAGAGGACATATTAGTAAAGGTTGAAGGCCTTTACATCCCTGCTGATTTCATAATCCTAGATACTGGGAAGGATGGGGATGAATCCATCATCCTTGGAAGACCTTTTCTAGCCACAGCAAGAGCTGTGATTGATGTTAACAGAGGTGAACTAGTCCTTCAATTGAATGAGGACTCACTTGAGTTTAAAACTCAAGGACATCCTTCTGTAAACATGGAAAAGAGGCACAGTAAGCTTCTCTCAAAACAGAGTCAACCAGAGCCCCCACAGTCAAACTCTAAGTTTGGTGTTGGGAGGCCACAACCAAACTCTAAGTTTGGTGTTGAACTCCCATATCCAAACTCTAAGTTTGGTGTTGGGGAGTCTCAACAATGCTCTGAACATCTGTGAGGCTCCATGAGAGCCCACTGTCAAGCTATTGACATTAAAGAAGCGCTTGTTGGGAGGCAACCCAATTTTTATTTATCTAATTTTAATTTATTTTTATTATTATTTCATGTTTTATTAGATTCATGATCATGTGGAGTCACAAAATAAATCAAAAATTCAAAAATAGAATAAAAAAAATAGCAGAAGAAAAATCACACCCTGGAGGAAGAACTTATTAGCGTTTAAATGCCAGTAAGGAGCATCTGGCTGGCGTTCAACGCCAGAACAGAGCATGTTTCTGGCGTTGAACACCAGAAATAAGCAGCATCCTAGTGTTCAGATGCCAGAAATGCATAGTGAGAAAAGCTGGCGCTGAACGCCAGAAACAAGCATAGAACTGGCGTTCAACACCAGAAACATGCTGCATCTGGGCGCTGAACGCCCAGAACAAGCATCAATTCGACGTTTAAATGCCAGAATTGCATGCAAAGGCATTTTACATGCCTAATTGGTGCAGGGATGAAATTCCTTGACACCTCAGGATCTGTGGACCCCACAGGATCAACTCAGCATCTGTGGACCCCACAAGATCCCCACCTACCACCACTCACTCTCTTCCCTCTTCTCAATGTTCATCCTCTCTTCCCAATAAACACTCTTCCCCAAAACTCTTCACCAATCACCTCAATCTCTCTTCCCTATCACCACTTCACCACTCACATCCATCCACTCTTCCCCATAAACCTACCTCATAAACTCCACCTACCTTCAAAATTCAAAATCAATTTCTCACCCAAACCCTCCCTATATAAAGCCCTCCATTCTTCCTCATTTCCACACAACACAACCCTCTCTTCCCCTTCTTGGCCGAATATACCTCTCCCTCCTCTCCTCCATATTTTCTTCTTCTTCTTCATCTATTCTTTCTTCTCTTGCTCGAGGGCGAGCAATATTCTAAGTTTGGTGTGGTAAAAGCATAAGATTTTTATTTTTCCATTACCATTGATGGTACTTAAGACCGGAGAATCCTCTAGAAAAGGGAAAGGGAAGACAAAAGCTTCCACCTCCGAGTCATGGGAGATGGAAAGATTCATCTCCAAAGCTCATCAAGACCACTTCTATGATATTGTGGCCAAGAAGAAGGTGATCCCCGAGGTCCCTTTCAAGCTCAAGAGAAATGAGTATCTGGAGATCCGACATGAAATCCAAAGAAGAGGTTGGGAAGTTCTAACAAACCCCATCCAACAGGTCGGCATCCTAATGGTTCAAGAGTTCTATGCTAATGCATGGATCACTAGGAACCATGATCAAAGTAAGAACCCGAACCCAAAGAATTATCTCACCATGATTCGGGGGAAATACTTAGATTTTAGTTCGGAAAATGTGAGGTTGGCGTTTGACTTGCCTATGATGCAAGGAGATGCACGCCCCTACACTAGAAGGGTCAACTTTGATCAAAGGTTGGACCAAGTCCTTATGGACATATGTGTGGAAGGAGCTCAATGGAAGATTGACTCAAAAGGCAAACCGGTTTAACTTAGAAGACTGGACCTTAAGCCTGTAGCTAGAGGATGGTTGGAGTTCATTCAACGCTCAATCATTCCTACTAGCAACCGGTCTGAAGTTACTATAGACCGGGCCATCATGATTCATAGCATCATGATTGGAGAAGAGGTGGAGGTTCTTGAGATTATACCTCAAGAACTCTACAAGGTGGCTGACAAGTCCTCCACTATGGCAAGGTTAGCTTTTCCTCACCTCATTTGCCATCTATGCAATTTGGCTGAGATTGACATAGAAGGAGACATTCCCATTGAGGAAGAGAAGCCCATCACTAAGAAAAGGATGGAGCAAACAAGAGAGCCCACTCATGGAGCTCAAGAAACACATAAGGAAGCTCATCATCAAGAAATCCCTGAGATACCTCAAGGGATGCACTTTTCTCCATAGAATTTTTGGGAGCAAATCAACACCTCCCTAGGAGAATTAAGTTCCAACATGGGACAATTAAGGGTGAAACATCAAGAGCACTCCATCATCTTTCATGAAATTAGAGAAGACCAAAAAGCAATGAGGGAGGAGCAACAAAGATAAGGAAGAGACATAGAAGAGCTCAAGGACATCATTGGTTCCTCAAGAAGGAAATTACTATGAGTTTGTGTGTTTTTCTGTGATTTCAGGTATTTTTTGGCTGAAATTGAGGGACTTGAGCAAAAATCAGATTTAGAGGTTGAAGAAGGACTGCTGATGTTGTTGGATTCTGACCTCCCTGCACTCAAAGTAGATTTTCTGGAGCTACAGAACTCAAAAAGGCGCGCTTCCAATTGCGTTGGAAAGTAGACATCCAGGGCTTTCCAGAAATATATAATAGTCCATACTTTGGCCGAGTTTAGACGAGCAAAAGGGCGTTGAACGCCAGTTCTACGCTGTAGTCTGGAGTTAAACGCCAGAAACACGTCACAAGCCAGAGTTGAACGCCAGAAACACGTTACAAACTGGCGTTCAACTCCAAGAATGACCTCTCCACGTGTAAACTTCAAGCTCAGCCCAAGCACACACCAAGTGGGCCCCGGAAGTGGATTTATGCATCAATTACTTACTTCTGTAAACCCTAGTAACTAGTTTAGTATAAATAGGACTTTTTACTATTGTAAAAGGTATCTTTGATCAGTTTTATGCTATCTTGGGAAGTTTAGTTCTTAGATCATGGGGGCTGGCCATTCGGCCATGCCTAGACCATTATCACTTATCTATTTTCAAACGGTAGAGTTTCTACACTCCATAGATTAAGGTGTGGAACTCTGCTGTTCCTCATGATTTAATGCAAAGTACCACTGTTTTTCTATTCAATTCAACTTATTCCGCTTCTAAGATATCCATTCGTTCCCAAGAACATGATGAATGTGATGATTATGTGACACTCATCATCATTCTCACTCATGAACGCGTGCCTGACAAACACTTCCGTTCTACATGCAAACAAGCTAGAATGAATATCTCTTGGATATCTAATACAGGGGACCGAGTCCGAGTTATTAGTGTCTTCGTGGTATAAGTTAGAACCCATGGATGGCCATTCCTGAGATCCGGAAAGTCTAAACCTTGTCTGTGGTATTCCGAGTAGGATCTGGGAAGGGATGGCTGTGACGAACTTCAAACTCGCGAGTGCTGGGCGTAGTGACAGACGCAAAAGGATAGTAAATCCTATTCCAGTATGATCGAGAACCTCCAGATGATTAGCCATGCCGTGACAGAGCATTTGGACCTTTTTCACAAGAGGATGGGATGTAGCCATTGACAACGGTGATGCCCTTACAGAAAGCTTGCCATGGAAAGGACTAAGACTGATTGGATGAAGACAGCGGGAAAGCAGAGATTCAGAGGAACGAAAGCATCTCCATACGCTTATCTGAAATTCTCACCAATGATTTACATAAGTATTTTTATCTTTATTTTATGTTTATTTATTATTATTATTCGAAAATACTATAACCATTTGATATCCGCCTGACTGAGATTTACAAGGTGACCATAGCTTGCTTCATACCAACAATCTCCGTGGGATCGACCCTTACTCACGTAAGGTTTTATTACTTGGACGACCCAGTGCACTTGCTGGTTAGTTGTGCGAAGTTGTGAAGTCATGTTTGGACCATGGTATTGTACACCAGTTGTTGGCGCCATTGCCAGGGAGAGAACGAACAACAAATTTTACAACCTCAGAGTAACAATTTCGCATACCAGAAAGCATTGAGTATGAACTCCTCCAGCTCATTCAACTAGAGTAATCTTTTCTCTCCAGCTACCTTATCATCAAGGTTTAGGAACCTGGATGCCCAGTAGGCCTTATGTTCCAGTTCCACTGGCAGATGATAGGCTTTCCCATACACAAGCTGGTATGGAGAGGTTCCTATAGGAGTCTTGAATGCTGTTCTGTATGCCCACAGAGCATCATCCAGACTTCTTGCCCAATCCCTTCTACGGGTACTTACAGTCCTTTCCAGGATTTGTTTTAGTTCTCTATTCGAGACTTCAGCCTGCCCATTTATCTGTGGATGATATGGAGTTACCACGTTATGGTTAATTCCATATCGGACCTGTAACGACCCAATTTTCAGTACGCCTAGGACATACCAGAAACCGAGTGCTACCAATTTGTCATCCTAATTATTATCTATTATTTATTATATGAGCCTGATTCATTGTTAAAAGTTTTGTTAGTTAGTGAGGTACTTTTTTTTCCTGAAAACATTTGGATTAATAGACGGAATCATTCATAATCAACTCATAGCTGATAACAGATAAAACAGTTATAAGCAACCACACATAAATACATCACAAGTAGCTAGCAACATTCAGTTATCCAGCCTTTATTAGAGTATAGACCTTTAGTTAGAACACCCCTAGATATAGCTAGATAATAACTATATACATATACATACATACAACATCCTAGGCCCTGACTTGTTCAAGAAGTCCCTAAGCTGGCGCCCAGGCTAGCCTAGACTCTATACTCACCTATTCCCTCTAAACTACTAAAGCGAGGGAAAGTACGCTCTAAGTCTTCAAAACTCAAGTTAGGTGGAACGTCACCAAAAGTTAGAACATCATCTGCTACTCCTCTACACGATCATATGTCATTAAAGAGCGTCTCTCAAGTACTTCATCGAGTGGCCACATAACAGCAACATCGTACGGAGGACTTAGGCTAAAGTTTGTAGAAAAGTGGGGTGCAGACGTTGGCTGGCCTCATAGTATATACATATAAACAGATAACGGAGTTCACTCTAGACTCAGAAGACTATTTAGAGTGGAATCCTTTTTGTGAACGATCGTCAGTGAACTACGGAAGGGTACTCATGCTTCCATCTGAAGGGGGAAGGGAGAGAGAAGGGGTAAGAACTGGGCAGTTCTTAGTAGGGCTGGGGTTATTAGTAAAGTTCATTAATTTCGTATTGTTTAGCAGACGAATAACAAAACATCGAGAAGTAGTGAACAGAAGATACAGATAAATAGAGAAAACAGAGAAAAGAGAAAGCAAAACACAAACAAAAGAAATACAAGAAAATAATACACAGACACAGTGAATAGAATACAAACAAAGAAAGCATACATTCAAACAACAATCATAACAGAGCAAATGCGCAACCAAGTATGATGCATATCTAGCCCTAGCGCAGGTAATGATCTCATTTGTCGGTTACAGACCCGCTCCCGACGTTACCTGGAGTCCTCTGACCAGGTAAGGCTTCCCTATTGGCAATGCCCCTCGCAAGAGTCCTTTGACTTGTGAGGCAAACCACTGCAAGAGTCCTTTGACTTGCAGGGCGACACTAGCAACCCACTGCAAGAGTCCTTTGACTTGCATGGCGAAGCTAGTTAACTTATATCTGCCCAACACACTCTCTGTAAGAGTCCTTTGACTTACAGGAGCATACACACGCTCTCACTGTAAGAGTCCTTTGACTTACAGGAGCATACACACGCTCTCACTGTAAGAGTCCTTTGACTTACAGGAGCATACACACACACTCTCACTGTAAGAGTCCTTTGACTTACAGGAGTATATGCTAGTCGTGTGTTCTCGATACCTCTGTAAGAGTCCTCTGACTTACAGAATAGCATTATAGCTAAGTATCCCAGGAAAGCACTCTCAGTGGTCGTACCACCATCTATCTGACTACCTTCACGCAGCAGATCATCACATAATCATTCTCATTATCATCATTCATTATCATTCTCATTATTCATCATCACTTTCACATTCTTATGCAATACCTCTTTCTTTCTCTGTTCAATCATGCTATACAAACTTTACAGCTTTTACTTTTACAACATCATAACTCAAACCATTTCTCTTTATCACATTACTCTTTTCTCTTTATGTTTTTACTCTGCTCTGATTACTCTTTTCTCTGTATCTCTTTACTTTTCTCTGGTTACTCTGTTCTATGTGTTTCTTTACTCTGCTCTGATTTCTCTGTTTAACGTATGTATTTAAAGCTTATGTAAATTTCGGTATGAATGGTTCGCCTGTCCCAAGTATAGGTTCATATTATACTTAACCCTAACCGCAACTCAAGGACTAACTATGTTGCCCTAGTTCGTTCACTAATTTCTGTCTATTTTTCTGTTATTAAAACCTTACAGACTTTTCTTTAGTTTTTATCTTTTCTTCAACTTTTTATCTTTCTTTTATCTTTGCCTCAATAATATGTTCTTACCACTCCCTAAATGTTTTATGAAGGTAATTATGAGATTTTGCGCTTAAAGTTGTCTTTCTAAAGCTTTTACAGAAAACTGCCTTTTTCGCATTATTTTATTATTTTTATTAAAATATTATTTTTAATTAAATATTATTATTTAATATTTTATTATTATTTATTATTTTATTATTAAATTGCGTCAATTTAAGCTTAGGGTTTCGTTTTTCCAGCTGCCCAAGAACATGAACTTTAAAGCTTGAATTTCATCAAATTTCATCAAAATTTCACCAAATTTTCACCAAGAATCAATCATATATGCAACCAATTTTTAGCACAGCCAAATCATACAACTTTCACACAACTCAAACACAAATAATCAAGATTAATTTTGTGACACCCTACCTTGATTTGCTGCTCCAAATTCGGTTAGACTTTCAGGTGGTCCTTAAGCACTTTTTCCTCCTAAAACACATCAAGAACAACTTTAAATCCACAAACTCTCAACTGACCAAATCTCCCTCAGCACATTAGGAAGAGATATCTCACCTTAGACTTGCTGAAAATTAATGTTTCTTGGCCCTCAAGTCAAGTTAAGCATGATTCCTAAGGAAGAACATCAAGAAAAGACATGTTTTGCATGGTTTTCCTTGAAAACCGAATTGAAATGGGAGGGAGACAGCCATCTCACCTTATTTACAGCCTTGATAAGTCACATGGTTATGTAGAGGAAGAAGAGAGGATCATTTTGGTGAAATCGGAGTTTTGATTTGAGTTTTGGTTCAGAAGAAATCAAGCTTTGAAGATTAAGTGTTCATGAAGTTTTCTCTCTTTTCTCTCCTTTCAATTTCGGCCAAAGGGAATAAATGACATAAACCGATTTTCTGTTTTTAACTAAAACTGACCAGGTAACCTTATAATATCATTCAAGCATTTTCTAATACTAATATAATGATAATATTATACTATTATCTCTCTCCTCTCATAAATCGAGTCCGGTTTGTCAAACTGAGACTATTTACGAAAATCAGAATTAAAACTCCTAACCGGTACGGTTCAAAAACTAGGTTCTTCGTGATTGCGTTATCGAGCTTGCCTCAGAAAAGGTTCTAGCTTAAGGATGACATAATGACAATGAGGATCGAGATGCTTGATGATATAACAGAGGTGTTCCCTTTACTGATCTTTCGGAGAAATCCATGCCTTCAGAAAAGATCTCGCGTACTCGAAAATCAGGGTTGTTACAGGACCAGAGCAGAGTCAAGTTGTTTATTGTAGAAATGAGTGCCTCCATCGCTGATCAATATCTTAGGAACACCGAACCTGTTGAAGATATGCTTCTGGAGGCACTTCATTACTGTCTTATTATCATTAGTGGGTGTTGCAATTGCTTCTACCCATTTAGATACATAGTCTACTGCCACCAGAATATAAGTGTTTGAATATGATGGTGGAAAAGGCCCCATGAAGTCAATACCCCATACATCAAACAACTCAATCTCTAGGATCCCTTGCTGAGGAATGGCATAACTGTGAGGCAGATTACCAGCTCTCTGGCAATAGACACAATTACGTACAAACTCTCGGAAGTCGAGTAGGCCATTAGAAACCACATTGGAGAACCTTTGTGGCTGTTCGCTCACCTCCAAAGTGTCCTCCATATTGTGATCCATGGCAATGCCATAGGATCTTCTGTGCCTCTTCTCTAGGCACACATCTGCGGATTACTCCGTCTGCACACCTCTTAAAGAGATATGGTTCACCCCACAAGTAGTACTTTGCATCAGAAATCAATTTTTTCATTTGCTGCTTACTGTACTCTTTGGGTATGAATCTCACAGCTTTATAGTTTGCAATGTCTGCAAACCATGGTAATTCCTGAATGGCAAAGAGTTACTCATCCGAAAAGGTTTCAGAGATCTCAGTAGGAGGGAGGGACGCCCCTGCTACTGGTTCTATTCGGGACAGGTGATCAGCTACTTGGTTCTTTGTCCCTTTTCTGTCTCTTATTTCTATATCAAACTCTTGCAGAAGCAACACCCATCTTATGAGTCTGGGTTTTGAATTCTGCTTTGTGAGGAGATATTTTAGAGCAGCATGGTCAGTGTACACAATCACTTTTGATCCCACTAAATAAGATCTGAACTTGTCAATGGCATAAACCACTGCAAGTAACTCATTTTTTGTGGTTGTGTAATTCTTCCGCGCGTCATTTAAAATACGGCTAGCATAATAAATGACATGCAGAAGCTTGTTATGCCTCTGTCCCAGTACTGCACCAATGGCATGGTCACTGGCATCACACATTAGTTCGAATGGTAATGTCCAGTCTGGTACAGAAATGACTGGTGCTGTGACCAGTTTAGCTTTTAGAGTTTCAAACGCATGTAGAAACTCTGTGTCAAAGATAAATGGCGCGTCAGTAGCTAGCAGATTGGTAAGAGGTTTTGTAATTTTTGAAAAATCCTTTATATACCTCCTATAGAATCCTGCATGCCCCAGAAAGCTTCTGATTGCCTTAACATTGGTAGGTGGTGGTAATTTTTCAATTACCTCTACCTTAGCTTGATCTACCTCTATCCCCTTGTTTAAAATTTTGTGCCCAAGGACAATTCCTTCAGTCACCATAAAGTGACATTTTTCAAAGTTTAAAACCAGGTTAGTCTCTTGGCACCTTTTCAGAACAAGTGCTAGATGGTCAAGACAGGAGCTGAATGAGTCTCCAAATACTGAGAAGTCATCCATGAAGACTTCCATAAATTTCTCTACCATATCAGAGAAGATAGAGAGCATGCACTTCTGAAAGGTTGCAGGTGCATTACACAGACCAAATGGCATCCTTCTGTAGGCAAATACTCCAGAAAGACATGTGAATACTGTTTTCTCTTGGTCTTGAGGATCTACTGCAATTTAGTTGTAACCTGAATAGCCATCCAAAAAGCAGTAGTATTCATGACCTGCTAGTCTCTCTAGCATCTGGTCTATGAATGGTAAAGGAAAATGATCCTTTCTGGTGGCTGTATTGAGTCTTCTGTAGTCAATACAAATACGCCACCCTGTAACTGTTCTTGTAGGAACCAGTTCATTCTTTTCATTATGAACCACTGTCATACCTCCCTTCTTGGGGACAACTTGAACAGGGCTCACCCAAGGACTATCAAAAATAGGATAAATAATCCCAGCCTCTAGTAACTTAGTGACCTCTTTCTGTACCACCTCCTTCATGTCTGGATTCAGCCGCCTCTGTGGTTGAACCACTGGCTTGGCATCATTCTCCAATAGTATCTTGCATGCATCTGGCTGGGCTAATGCCCTTAAGATCACTTATGGACCACCCAAGAGCTGTCTTGTATGTCCTTAGAACCTGAATTAGTGCTTTCTCTTCCTGTGGCTCTAAAGTAGAGCTTATGAATATTGGAAAAGTGTCATTTTCTCCCAGAAATGCATATTTCAGGGATGGTGGTAGTGGTTTGAGCTTGGGTTTAGGAGGCTTCTCCTCTTCCTGAGGAGTTTTCAGAGGTTCTTCTATTTTCTCTGGTTCCTCCAGATCAGGCTGAACATCTTTAAAAATGTCCTTTATCTCTGATTCAAGACTCTCAGTCATATTGACTTCTTCTACCAGGGAGTCAATAATGTCAGTGCTCATACAGTCTTTTGATGTGTCTGGATGCTGCATAACTTTGACAGCATTCAACTTGAACTCATCCTCATTGACTCTCAGAGTTATCTCTCCTTTTTGGATGTCAATGAGGGTTTGTCCAGTTGCTAGGAATGGTCTTCTTAGAATGAGAGTTGCACTCTTGTGCTCCTCCATTTCCAGCACTACAAAGTTAGGGGAAAAGAAAAATGGCCCAACCTTGACAATCATGTCCTCAATTACGCCTGATGGAATCTTAATGGAGCCATCAGCAAGTTGAAGGCATATCCGGGTTAGTTTAACTTCCTCAGTCAAACCAAGCTTTTTGATAGTGGATGCAGGTATTAGGTTGATACTTGTCCCAAGATCACATAGAGCTGTCTTGGTACAAGCATCCTCTAATGTGCATGGTATCATAAAGCTTCCAGGATCTTTAAGCTTTTCTGGTAATCTTTTCAGAATGACTGCACTGCATTCTTCAGTGAGGAAAACTTTTTTAGTTTCTCTCCAATCCTTCTTATGACTTAAGATCTCTTTCATGAACTTAGCATAAGAGTGTATTGATGCCAGAGCATTTTGGCCAGTTTCACTGACCTTTTCTTTACTGTTTTAGGGTAGTTTCATGCATTTTCTTAGGAAATAAGCAAGTTTTGGGTGGAATTTCACTTACATCTTGATTTAAGCATACATTGTGCACTTTACATGATTTCATGGGAATTTTTCATGAATTAGATGACAAATTGGATGATGCATATCTAATGATGTGGATTAGAACTTTGATGCACTTTATTGCTTGATTTCAGGACAAAAGAAGCAAGAAAGAACCACGTTAGCAGCCACATTAGTCTAACTAACATGACCAGTAACGTGGAATGAGAGCTAGCTTGCAACGTTAATGAAAAAAGTAATCGCCAATAACGTCCTCGAAGCCATCATAGCCCACGTTAAGAGTCACGTTAACTAGGTTAACGTGAACTCTAACGTGGAAGAAAGAAAGTGGAGCCAACGTTAGTGACACTCACCTTTTTCACTAACATTGGACCAAGCTCATATTGGCCACGTTAGCTTCCACGTTAACTTAGTTAACATGGACTCTAACATTGGGAAGCAAAAGAATGGCCAACGTTAGTGACACTCATCATTGTCACTAACATTGGACTAAGCCACCTTGAGCTACGTTAACTCCCATGTTAACTTAGTTAACGTGGAAGTTAACGTAGAGAAAGCAAACAATCGCCAATGTTAGTGACACTCACTTTTGTCAGTAACGTTGGAATGAGCCACAATGAGCCACCATGAGCCACGTTAACTCCCACGTTAACTTAGTTAACGTGGAAGCTAGCGTTGAGGATAGGATGATGAGCCAACGTTAGTGACACTCACCTTTGTCACTAACGTTGGAGATGGCTATCATTACCACGTTAGAAGCCACATTAACTAAGTTAACGTGGACTCTAACGTGGGAAGTAGGGGCACCTTGGAACGTTAGTGACAAAGGTAAGTGTCACTAACGTTCTCGAAGAATTGGCAAGCCTACGTTAAGAGCCACGTTAACTAAGTTAACGTGAACTCTAACGTAGGAGGAGGGAAGACTCTCAACGTTATTGGAAAAGGTGAGTCCCAATAACATGTGTGAAGAATCAAGAGGCAACGTTAGTGGTCACGTTGATGCCACTAACGTTGAAGTTAACGTGGATCATCCCTGGGTGAGGAACGTTAGTGAAAAAGGTGATTGTCACTAATGTTCTCGAACCCACACTCTCACTTAATGTTAACACCACTAACGTCCTGAGCTAAAGACCCTGCCTACTTCACACTTTCTCTCTGCAAGTAAAGCTAAGCCCACTGCGGAAGATAACTGCTTCAAACTCAAGATCTAAAGGCCCATATCCAAAACTTGAAGAATCAACTAGAAGATCAGAAGAGTAATATATATAGGGGTAGTTTTGAATTAGAAAGTAGCTTTAGAGAGTGAGGAATTTTGAGAACTATTCTCTGTAATACTTTACTTTCTCTGCACTTCTAGTTTTACTTTTCATAATGTATTTTCCATCTTTGTTTTTGATTTCCACAGCTATGAACAACTAAACCCCTTTCATTGGGTTAGGGAGCTCTGTTGTAATTTGATGGATCAATATTAGTTTTCATTATTCTTCTTCTATCTTTTCTCTTGATTTTACTAGAAAGCTTTCAATCTTCATCCAATTGGGTAGTTATCTTGGAAAAGAAGTTATTCATACTTGGATCTCTTCTGAACCTTGGAAGAGGAATGAAGAGATCATGCTAGAAATGCTTTCTCATGTTGGACCAAATTGGGGTTGGATGGATATGGTGACTATAATTCTACCAACACTTGATTTGGGAAGGCATGTGGTATAATTAGTGACCATATTTCATCTCTTCTCATGAGCAATTGACCAAGGAATTGGCTATTGATCAAGATTTGAGAGATTGAATTACAAGGAATTGTAATTCGATCACTTAAGATTCCCAAGGAGATCAATGAACGCATTGATTGAGGAAGAGATGAAAATGAACTTGATCCGGAGAATGCAACATCTCCTAAGCCCAATGAATTCCCCATTTCTGATCTTACCCATTCTCTTTAATTTCTGCAATTTACTTTTATGAGCATCTTTCCCATTCCCATTTAAGATTCTGCAATTTACTTTCCGCCATTTACATTCAGCTCTTTATTTCCAGCAATTTACATTTTCTGCTGTTTACTTTCCCGCCATTTAATTTTCTGCAAATCTCAAATCAAATTCTACTTCGCTCAACTAGAACATTCCTCTAATTAAAGTTGCTTGACCAATCAATCCCTGTGGGATTCGACCTCACTCTATTGTGAGTTTTTACTTGACGACAATTCGGTATACTTGCCGAAGGAAAATTGTTGAGAGACAAGTTTCCGTGCTATCAAGTTTATGGCGCCGTTGTCGGGGATTGATTTTGTATCAACAATGATTAAATTGGAGGATAACTAGATTGTGAATTTTTCTGTTCTTTGATTTAAGTTCATTTGAGTAATTTACTTTCTGTTCAGTTATTATCTTCCCTTTCCCTTACCCATTTTCTTTGTTATTTACCATTCAGTTCACTAACACACTAACTGTTTGATATATTGCATCACTCACGCTAACAGCATTTCTAACAAGAAACACTTTCTGCATACGTTTGCTTGCTTGTGCCTTGTTGGGTGTATGACAGGGAGAAAAAGCGGGGCTTCAACTTCCTTTGATTCTGAACCAGAGCGGACCTTCCTTAGATTAAGGAGGGAAGCAAGAGGAAAGAGAGTAGTCGGTGCTGAGGAAGAGGAAGAGTACTTTGAACCAGACATGAAGGAGAATATGGAGAACCATCATGAAGAAGAGGCTCACAACCATGGCAGAGAAGGTCTAGCAAATCATGCTGGGTAAGAGAGAAGAGTTCTAGGCTCTTACATCAACCCAAACCCAGGAAACTGTGGGAGTAGCATCCAAAGGCCAACCATACATGCCAACAACTTTGAACTAAAGCTATAGCTCATCACCCTTATTCAGAACAACTGTTCATTCGGAGGAGGCGTCCAAGAAGACCCCAATCAACATCTAACCACCTTCCTGAGGATATGCGATACTGTGAAGTCCAATGGTGTTCATCCTGACACCTATAGACTACTTCTGTTTTCTTTCTCACTCAAGGACAAGGCATCCAAATGGCTAGAGTCCTTCCAAAGGAGAGTTTAGCAACCTGGGAAGATGTGGTGAACAAATTCCTGGCAAGATTTTATCCTCCTCAACGGATCAACAGGTTGAGAACTGAGGTACAAACATTCAGGTAGCAAGATGGTGAGACTCTATACGAAGCATGGGAGAGGTTCAAGGACCTGACAAGAAGGTGCCCACCAGATATGTTCAATGAATGGGTGCAGCTACACATTTTCTATGAAGGCCTTTCTTATGAATCAAAAAAAGCAGTAGATCACTCATCCGGGGGATCTCTGAACAAGAAGAAGACCATTGAAGAAGCCATAGATGTTCATGTTCATCACATTCAGGTTGAAGTGCGAATGCATATCTTAGAAGCGGAATAAGTTGAATTGAATAGAAAAACAGTAGTACTTTGCATTAATCTTTGAGGAACAGCAGAGCTCCACACCTTAATCTATGGAGTGTAGAAACTCTACCGTTGAAAATACATAAGTGATAATGGAGTTCATTGGTCTCGGTCCCAGAGGGGAACCGGAGCAACCAAGACTACGAATACAATGATAAAAAGTTCTATTTATAATAAACTAGTCACTAGGGTTTACAGAAGTAAGTAATTGATGCATAAATCCACTTCCGGGGCCCACTTGGTGTGTGCTTGGGCTGAGCTTGAAGTCTACACGTGGAGAGGTCATTCTTGGAGTTGAACGCCAGCTTTTGTGCCATTTTGGGCGTTGAACTCCACTTTGCAACTTGTTTCTGGCGCTGGACGCCAGAATTGGGCAGAGAGCTGGCGTTGAACGCCAGTTTGCATCATTAAAACTCGGGCAAAGTATAGACTATTATATATTGCTGAAAAGCTCTGAATGTCTACTTTCCAACGCAATTGAAAGCGCGCCATTTTGAGTTCTGTAACTCGCGAAAATTCATTTTGAGTGCAGGGAGGTCAGAATCCAACAGCATCAGCAGTCCTTCTTCAACCTCTGAATCTGATTTTTGCTCAAGTCCCTCAATTGGATGGGATTTGTTAGAACTTCCCAACCTCTTCTTTGAATTTCATGTCGGATCTCTGGATACTCATTTCTCTTGAGCTTGAAAGGGACCTAAGGGATCACCTTCTTCTTGGCCACAACATCATAGAAGTGGTCTTGATGGGCTTTGGAGATGAACCTTTCCATCTCCCATAACTCGGAGGTGGAAGTTTTTGTCTTCCCTTTCCCTTTTCTAGAGGATTCTCCGGTCTTAGGTGCCATCAATGGTAATGGAAAAACAAAAAGCTTATGATTTTACCACACCAAACTTAGAATATTGCTCGCCCTCGAACAAGAGAAGAAAGAATAGATGAAGAAGAAGAAAATGGAGGAGAAGGAGAAGGGGTTGTGTTTCGGCCAAGAAGAGAAGAGAGGGTTGTGTTGTGTGAAAATGAGGAAGAATGGAAGGCTTTATATAGGGAAGGGAGGGGGGTTTAAGTTTCAGCCATATGGGTGGGTTTGGGTGGGAAATTGATTTGAATTTTGAAGGTAGGTGGAGTTTATTGGGTAGGTTTATGGGGAAGAGTGGGTGGATGTGAGTGGTGAAGGATTAATAGGGAAGAGAGATGGAGGTGATAGGTGAAGGGTTTTGGGGAAGACTGTTTATTGGGAATAGAGGATGATTGAGAAGAGAGAAGAGAGTGAGTGGAGGTAGGTGGGGATCCTGTGGGGTCCACAGATCCTGAGGTGTTCAAGGATTTACAACCTTACACCAAATTAGGCATGTAAAATGCCCATGCACACAACTCTGGGCGTTCAGCGCCAGGTTGGTGCCCATTTTGGGCGTTCAACGCCCATTTGTTGCCCATTTCTGGCGTTGAACGCCAGAACCATGCTTGTTCTGGGCGTTCAGCGCCAGCTCTTCTCCAGGGTGCAATTTTGGCGTTCAGCGCCCAGATGCTGCCCATTTTGGGCGTTCAGCGCCCAGATACTGCCCATTTTGGGCATTCAGCGCCAGAACCATGCTCTGTTCTGGCGTTGAACGCCAGACAGGTGCTTCCTCCAGGGTGTGATTTTTCTTCCACTATTTTTGATTCCGTTTTCAATTTTTATATTTATTTTGTGACTCCACATGATCATGAACCTAAGAAAACATGAAAGACAAAAATAAAATTAGATAAATAAACATTGGGTTGTGATGAGCGGATAATTTATACGCTTTTTGACATTGTTTTTAGTATGTTTTTAGTAGGATCTAGTTACTTTTAGGGATGTTTTCATTAGTTTTTATGTTAAATTCACATTT
>NC_029793.2:113491520-113495542 GCF_000816755.2 Arachis ipaensis | reverse complement strand
CAAAAAATTTTCAAAAATATTTCTAAAATTTTCTCATCTGTTTTCGAAAATAATAAAAATGTTTTCAAAAAAAAAATGTTTTCAAAAAAATTTTATTCAAAATTTTTAAGAATGAATTCTAGTGTTTCATGAAGCATGTTGAAGCCTGGCTGGCTGTAAAGCCATGTCTAAATTCTTTTGGACTGAGGCTTCAACTAATCACTTCAATGCATGTAATTCCATATATCACAGCTTGGCTGGCCATTGGCCATGTCTAGTGTTTTGGACTGGAGCTTTCATTGAAAGCTTGGCTGGCTAGTGAGCCATGTCTAATTCCTGGACTGAAGCTTTAGACTAAGAATGCAAGATTCCTGGAATTCATATTAAAAATTTTGGAATCCTTATTTTTCTTTTTTTTCATAATAATTTTCGAAAAAAAAATACAAAAAAATTAGAAAATCATAAAAATCAAAAAAATATTTTGTGTTTCTTGTTTGAGTCTTGAGTCATGTTATAAGTTTGGTGTCACTTGCATATGCATCTTGCATTTTTCGAAAATTTCATGCATTCATAGTGTTCTTCATGATCTTCAAGTTGTTCTTGGTAAGTCTTCTTGTTTGATCTTGATGATTTTTTGTTTTGTGTCTTTTCATGTTTATCATATGCATTCTTGAATTCTTAGTGTCTAAGCATTAAAGAATTCTAAGTTTGGTGTCTTGCATGTTTTCCTTGCATTAAAAATTTTTCAAAAATATGTTCTTGATGTTCATCATGACATTTAAAGTGTTCTTGGTGTTCATCTTGACATTCATATCATTCTTGCATGCATCACATGTTTTGATCTAAAAATTTCATGCATTGCATTTTTTTTGTGTTTATCCCTCTCATCATAAAAATTCAAAAATAAAAAAATAAAAAAAAATATCTTTCCCTTTTTCTCTCATCAAATTCGAAAATTTGGATTGACTTTTTCAAAAATTTTTAAAATCAATTTGTTTCTTATGAGTCAAATCAAATTTTTCAATTTGAAAATCTTATCTTTTTCAAAATCTTTTTCAAAATTCAAATCTTTTTCAAAATTCTTAATTATTTTCGAAAATTTCAAAAATATTTTTCAAAAATCTTTTTCTTATTTTTATATAAAACTTTCGAAAATAACTAATCAATTAATGTTTTGATTCAAAAATTTGAAGTTTGTTACTTGCTTGTTAAGAAAGATTCAAACTTTAAGTTCTAGAATCATATCTTGTGATTTCTTATGAATCAAGTCATTAATTGTGATTTTAAAAATCAAATCTTTTTCAAAAACACAAAAATAAAATTAGATAAATAAGAACCAGGTTGCCTCCCAACAAGCGCTTCTTTAATGTCAATAGCTTGACAGTGGGCTCAGATGTGCAGAGCTTTATTGAGACCTCCCAACACCAAACTTAGAGTTTGGATATGGGGGTTTGACACCAAACTTAGAGTTTGACTGTGGAGGCTTTGGTTCACTCTGCTTTGAGAGAAGCTTTTTCTGCTTCCTCTCCATGGATGCAGAGAGAGATCCTTGAGTTGTAAACACAAGGTTGTCCTTATTTAATTGAAGGATCAATTCTCCTCTGTCCACATCAATTACAGCTCTTGCTGCGGCTAGGAAAGGCCTTCCTAGGATGATGGATTCATCCTCTTCCTTTCCAGTATCCAAGACTATGAAATCAGTAGGGATGTAAAGGCCTTCAACCTTCACTAACACGTCCTCTACTTGTCCATAAGCCTGTTTTCTTGAATTGTCTGCCATCTCTAGTGAGATTTTAGCAGCTTGCACCCCATAGATTCCCAGTTTCTCTATTACAGAGAGGGGCATGAGGTTTATTCCTGAACCAAGGTCACACAGAGCCTTAAAGATCATGGTGCTTATGGTACAAGGTAATATGAACTTTCCAGGATCCTGTCTCTTCTGAGGCAATGTAAGTTGATCCAGATCACTTAGTTCATTGGTGAACAAAGGAGGTTCATCTTCCCAAGTTTCAATACCGAATAATTTGGCATTTAGCTTCATGATTGCACCAAGGAACTTGGCAGCTTGCTCTTCTGTAACATCCTCATTCTCTTCAGAAGAGGAATACTCATTAGAGCTCATGAATGGCATAAGGAGGTTCAATGGAATCTCTATGGTCTCTAGATGAGTCTCAGATTCCTTAGGTTCCTCAGAGGGAAGCTCCTTATTGATCACTGGACGTCCCAGGAGGTCTTCCTCCTTGGAATTCACGTTCTTCTCCTCTCTTGTGGGTTTGGCCATGGTAATTAATTCAATGGCCTTGCACTCTCCTTTTGGATTCTCTTCTGTATTGCTTGGGAGAGTACTAGGAGGGACTTCAGTGATCCTTTTACTCAGCTGGCCCACTTGTGCTTCCAAATTTCTAATGGAGGATCTTGTTTCATTCATGAAACTCAAAGTGGCCTTAGATAGATCAGAGACTAAATTTACTAAGCTAGATAAATTCTGCTTAGAATTCTCTGTCTGTTGCTGAGTGGATGATGAAAAGGGCTTGCTATTGCTAAACCTGTTTCTTCCACCATTATTAAAGCCTTGTTGAGGATTTTGATCCTTCCATGAGAGATTTGGGTGATTTCTCCATGATGGATTATAGGTGTTTCCATAAGGTTCACCCATGTAATTTACCTATGCTATTGCAGGGTTCTCAGGATCATAAGCTTCTTCTTCAGAAGATGCCTCTTGAGTACTATTGGACGCAGCTTGCATTCCATTCAGACTCTGCGAAATCATATTGACTTGCTGAGTCAATATTTTATTCTGAGCCAGTATGGCATTCAGAGTATCAATTTCAAGAACTCCCTTCTTCTGAGGCGTCCCATTACTCACAGTATTCCTCTAAGAAGTGTACATGAACTGGTTATTAGCAACCATGTCAATGAGTTCTTGAGCTTCTGCAGGCGTTTTCTTTAGGTGAATGGATCCACCTGCAGAAGTATCCAATGACATCTTAGCTAATTCAGACAGACCATCATAAAATATATCCAGGATGGTCCATTCTGAAAGCATGTCAGAAGGACACTTTTTGGTCAGTCCTTTGTATCTCTCCCAAGCTTCATAGAGGGATTCACCTTCCTTCTGTCTGAAGGTCTGAACATCCACTCTAAGCTTGCTCAGCTTTTGAGGAGGAAAGAACTTGGCTAAGAAAGCCGTGACCAGCTTATCCCAAGAGTTCAGGCTATCTCTGGGTTGAGAGTCCAACCATACTCTAGCTCTGTCTCTTATAGCAAAAGGGAAAAGCATGAGCCTGTAGACTTCAGGATCTACTCTATTTGTCTTAACGGTATCACATATCTGCAAGAATTCAGTTAAAAACTGAAAAGGATCTTCAGATGGAAGTCCATGAAACTTGCAGTTCTGCTGCATCAGAGAAACTAATTGAGGTTTCAGCTCAAAGTTGTTTGCTCCAATGGCAGGAATGGAGATGCTTCTTCCATGTAAATTAGAATTAGGTGCAGTAAAGACACCAAGCATTCTCCTTGCATTATTGTTGTTGGGTTCGGCTGCCATCTCCTTTACTTGTTCGAAATTTTCAATAAGGTTGTCTCTGGATTGTTGTAATTTAGCTTCTCTTAGTTTCCTCTTCAGAGTCCTTTCAGGTTCTGGATCAGCTTCAACAAGAATGTCTTTTTCCTTGTTCCTGCTCATAAGAAAGAGAAGAGAACAAGAAAAGAAGAGGAATCCTCTATGTCACTGTAAAGAGGTTCCTTATTGTTAGTAGAAGAAGAAAAGGAATAGGGATGAAGAAGAATGAAGAATCCAAACACAAGGGTAAGGATAGGAGCAGTGATGTGAGATGAAGAGATGTTAGTAGATGAATAAATAAATAGAATAAGATGAGAGAGGGAGAGGATTTTCGAAAATAATTTTTGAAAAAGAGTTAGTGATTTTTGAACATAGTTTTTGAAAAAGGTTAGTAATTTTCGAAAATAAAAAAAATCAAAAATTAAAATAATTAGTTAATTAAAAAGAATTTTTGAAAAAGAGGGAAGATATTTTCGAAAAT
>NC_029793.2:113490769-113490987 GCF_000816755.2 Arachis ipaensis | reverse complement strand
TTAGACTCTATGGATGCAAAAATGCACATGTAAAACAAGAAAAGATGCAAAACAAGAAAACATCAAGATCAAATAAGAAGACTTACCAAGAACAATTTGAAGATCATGAAGAACACCATGAATGCATGAATTTTCGAAAAATGCAAAATGAATATGCAATTGAAACCAAACTTATAACATGACACATGACTCAAACAAGAAACATAAAAATTATTTTT
>NC_029793.2:113489152-113489297 GCF_000816755.2 Arachis ipaensis | reverse complement strand
CACGCGTTCATAGGGAATGATGATGATTGTCACGTTCATCACATTCAGGTTGAAGTGCGAATGCATATCTTAGAAGCGGAATAAGTTGAATTGAATAGAAAAATAGTAGTACTTTGCATTAATCTTTGAGGAACAGCAGAGCTCC
>NC_029793.2:113477034-113488827 GCF_000816755.2 Arachis ipaensis | reverse complement strand
TATGCGAAATTGTTACTCAGGTTGTGAATTATTGTTCGAAATTGATTCCCTGGCGATGGCACCAAAAATGGATGCACAGAATCATGGTCTAAACATATCTTCACAACTTCGCATAACTAACCAGCAAGTGCACTGGGTCGTCCAAGTAATACCTTACGTGAGTAAGGGTCGAATCCCACGGAGATTGTTGATATGAAGCAAGCTATGGTCACCTTGTAAATCTCAGTCAGGCGGATATAGAATAGTTATGTAGTTTTCAAAATTTAGTAATAAAAGAAGGATAGAAATACTTATGTAAATCATTAGTGAGAATTTCAAATAAGCGTATGGAGATGCATTCGTTCCTCTGAACCTCCGCTTTCCTACTGTCTTCATCCAATCAGTCTTACTCCTTTCTATGGCTGGCTTTATGTAAGGATGTCACCGGTGCCAATGGCTACTTTCAATCCTCTCGGAAAAATGGTCCAAATGCTCTGTCACAGCACGGCTAAGGAGCTACTGAGACTCTATGCACCCTTTCCCCAATTACTAAATGGCTGTGTGGAGAAGAGAATATACTCAAGGTTCCTTGACATATTTGCATCTCTCCATGTAAACATACCATTCATCAAGGCCTTCCAACAAATTCCCTCATACATCAAGTATATGAAGGAGCTACTAACCAGGAAAAGCTCACTCAAGAGAGGACAAACCATAGTGATGAACAAGAAGTCCAGTGCTCTCCTTCAACTGGAGTTGCCTAAAAAAAGGGAAGGACCCAGGGAGTTTTTACATCCCCTGTGCCATAGGAGAAATAATGTTTGATAAAGGACTCTGTGATCTGGGAGCAAGCATCAACTTAATGCCTTTATCCCTTATGAAGAGACTGCAGATCAATGAGATAATGCCCACAAATGTAGTCATCAGGTTGGTTGACAAAAATAAAAAACAAGCAGTGGGAGTAGTTGAAAATGTGCTGGTGAAGGTTGGAAAATACTTCCTGTCTACAGACTTTGTCATCTTGGACATGGAAGAGAGTCACCTCCACCCAATCATATTGGGAAGACCATTCCTAGCTACAGCCCGAGCACTTATAGATGTGGAGCGAGGGGAGCTAATTTTGAGGATCCAAGACGAACAACTCACCTTCAATGTTTTCAACCTTTCACAAGAAACAGATCAAGAGAACAAAGAACCAAGCAAAGATCACAGTGAGATACTGAAGGAAGAAGCAAGCACTGAAGCACAACCAGCACATCTGGGAATCTCCTTAGTTGAGGAACAAGGCAATCAGCAGCTGTCACAACTCAAAGAAAATCAGGAGGAACCTAAACCACCAGAGCTATATGAGACCAGCAACAAAACCTATTTGAAAGAGGAGGTCACAAAGAGTAAGGCAACATCAAAAGGAACAAAGAAGAAGGTACCAAGGAGGTGGAGGAACAAGAAGATCCCTACAGAGAACTTTTCTCCAGGGGATAAAGTGATCTCAGCCTACTTCCCAAATATTCCACCTCATCTCCCCACTATCCCATCTCAGTTACCTAAGGTCTTCACCATCAACAGAGTTCTTTCCTTAGAACATGTGGATATCCTTGATGAAGCCAATGGATATAGGTCTACTGCAAGAGGGGAAGATCTGAAGCATTACCAGCCACCATGACAAAGGCAAAACGTCAAGCTAGTGATGCTAAAGAAGCGCTTCATGGGAGGCAACCCATGTTTTACATGTTTTTAAAAATAGTTAATAAATCAAGGTTCATGAAATTCAAATCAACTTGATATGAACTTGAATGAATCATTGTGTGCAACATATAGTGAGGAACAAGTTTGGTGTTCAAGGCACACTAAGAGAACATGAATGTAACCCACATCATGTCACTCTTAGGAGCCTTGAACAAATCTTTTACACCACATGGCACCAAACTAAGTTTGGTGTTGCCAATGTTGCGTACATGGATATTCAGTTAATCAGTTGGTTGGCATTCATGAATACTACTTAGTTAGTTACAAACAAAAACTAAAAAAAGTGGTAGTTGTTTCCATTTTTATTTTGCCGCCACTATCCACACAATTAATAATTACACCTTTTTTTTGTTTTGTAGGAAAATTGATGGACAACAGAAAGGAAGATTCGGCTACCACAAAAGGAGAGTATTTCACACTTGTCTCAAGGGGGAATACATTGGAAAATGTTACTATGCAAAAATTGAAAGAATGAGACCCTTGGAGACCGAACCAATCTCCTTCATAAAGATGAGGATCCTTGTGCTCATCCTATGCTAAAACTCCATCCGTTCATCATACACCAACCCTATCAATCCACACCTTTCATCCACACACCACTTCCTTATATAAGTGATTTTAGTCCGTACCCCTTCCACATTCGAAATTCCCATCCTTTATACTCTACATTCCAACAACCACTTCTTCAAACCTCTCATTCTCGAAATCCAACACCTTCACATAGCCAAAATCACTGATGGCATCATCAAGCTCTAAAAGAAGAAAGGGAAAGGAGCCTGTGGAGCAACGCCCTTTCGATGAAAAGAAATTTAGAACCCTTCACCATGCGTTGCAGTATGGGTGGATGGTTGATAAAGAGATCATATATGAGCTAGGATTTCAAGTCAGAAAGACTGAGTGCCCCGAAATCACAAAGAAGGTGGAAAAGAGAAGATGGGAGCTCCTCACTGATCCGGTCACTAGGATAAATGCAAATCTTGTAAGAGAGTTTTATGCAAATGCTGTCCGATATGATAAGGCAGATGAGTCTTACACAAGTTTTGTAAGAGGAAAGACCATAGATTTCAGTCCATGAGCATCATGAGGGCATTAAAGTTACGGTCTATACCGTTTGAGGAAGAAAGCTATCATTCAAGAATTGATAACAGCCCCAATTATGACCAGATTGTGCAAGATATATGTGTACCAGGCGTTGACTGGGTGTGAGATTCCGAAAGGAAACCCAAGTTCATTAAGAGAGGGGACCTCACTCCCGAAGCAAAGGGGTGGTTCGAAATTGTAAGGAGATCCATCCTCCCTGCCGGGAACAACTCAGAGGTGAATCTCAAGATAGCCACAATGGTGCACTGTATACTCAAAGGAGGAGAGATCAAGGTTCATGAACTCATAGCCCAAGGCATCAGGAAGAGGGCCGAGAATAGCGATTCTAGAGGAAAGCTAGGCTACCCCAACACTATTTTCCGACTATGCGACAGGGTTGGGGTGGTGTTTGAAGACGAAGACCCCGAGTGGATAAAAGAGGGCATTCCAATTACGGTCCGACGGATGAATGCTGTTGCATCTCCCCTACCTCAACGGAAGTCTAGGAAGAGGCCAGCCCATCACATAGTAGAAGGACAAGACCTAGAAGAGCAAGCCCCAGCCACCTTGAACATGCACCAATTACAAGAAGCTATTGATGGCTTATCTAGGCAATATTGGGAAAATCAAGAGGCACAGAAGGAGCTCCAGCTACAAATGATGAACCGCCAAGAAGAATCATTTGCTAGATGGACGAATAAACAAGGGGAGTGGGAGAAGCAAAGGATGGAGCGGCAATTGGAACAAGGAAAACAATGGGGTGAATCTTTCCACAGGATAGAACAAAGGCAAAATGAACAACAAGAATCTTTCCAGAAGCTAATCAACATCCAAGCACATCAAGGTGCACACATACATGAGATGCATCGAAAACAAATAGAACAAGCAGAACTCTTTGACGAGCACAGGGCATTTTCTGAAGGGGTTTACATGAGTGAAAGTGGAAATCATGTATACATGCTAGCAAGGCTTGGATACTTAGTTGGACAGCTACCTAATGTACATCCGGGAATCACAAAATATGATGAAGTGAAGGATGAGTTAGCACGAGAAGAAAGAGTAAGGGTTGAGAAGAGTCATGAATCAGTAAAGAAGGCACTTGAAGACTGGAAAAGAGCCAGACTAGCACGGATGCAAGGAAGCACAAGTAGACACAAAGAGGACAAACAAGAAGGAGAGCAGGGGCAACCCCATGAGTAAAAAGTGGTGGAGTTCCCTCATTGTCCCATCTTTTTCAAGTTTTAAATAAGGAAAATCATGTATGAAATAGAACATGCTTCCATGGTAGTTTAGGATTTTCAATTCTGTTTTTAGTATTCTCATTGCTTAGGTCTGTAATTGCTAGTCAAATTGCCTGTTTTCAATTCCATCTTGCTTATTGTGCTTCTTGCCTCTTTTTAATCAAATAAAATGAGAATGTGTGTTATCAAAGACCAGAGTGAAATTCATATTGTGGAGTAAGTTCTTAGATTTGTGGTGTTATAATAGATTAGCTAAGTTGGTTCACCAATAAGGTGGGAAGGCAACTATCTGTCCTGAATCATATGCTTGAAACACACTGGTATGCGAAATTGTTACTCTGAGGTTGTAAAATTTGTTGTTCGTTCTCTCCCTGGCAATGGCGCCAATAACTGGTGCATAATACCATAGTCCAAACATAACTTCACAACTTCGCACAACTAACCAGCAAGTGCACTGGGTCGTCCAAATAATAAAACCTTACGTGAGTAAGGGTCGATCCCACGGAGATTGTTGGTATGAAGCAAGCTATGGTTATCTTGTTAATCTCAGTCAGGCGGATATCAAATGGTTATGGAGTTTTCGAATAATAATAATAAATAAACAGAAAATAAAGATAGAAATACTTATGTAATTCATTGGTGAGAATTTCAGATAAGTGTATAGAGATGCTTTCGTTCCTCTGAACCTCTGCTTTCCTGCTGTCTTCATCCAATCCTTCCTACTCCTTTCTATGGCAAGCTTTCTGTAAGGGCATCACCATTGTCAATGGCTACATCCCATCCTCTCTGTGAAAATGGTCCAAATGCTCTGTCACGGCATGGCTAATCATCTGGAGGTTCTCAATCATACTGGAATAGGATTTACTATCCTTTTATGTCTGTCACTACGCCCAGCACTCGCGAGTTTGAAGTTCGTCACAGCCATCCCTTCCCAGATCCTACTCGGAATACCACAGACAAGGTTTAGACTTTTCGGATCTCAGTAATGGCCATCCATGGGTTCTAACTTATACCACGAAGATACTAATAACTCGGACTCGGTCCCCTGTATTAGATATCTAAGAGATACTCATTCTAGCTTGGTTGCATGTAGAACGGAAGTGTTTCTCAGGCACGCGTTCATAAGTGAGAATGATTATGAGCGTCACATAATCATCACATTCATCATGTTCTTGGGTGCGAATGGATATCTTAGAAGCAGAATAAGTTGAATTGAATAGAAAATAGTAGTACTTTGCATTAAATCATGAGGAACAGCAGAGCTCTACACCTTAATCTATGGAGTGCAGAAACTCTACCGTTTGAAAATATATAAGTGATAATGGTCTTGGCATGGCCAAATGGCCAGCCCCCATGAAAGTCTAAGATAGCATAAAACTGATCAAAGATGTAAATACAATAGTAAAAAGTCCTATTTATACTAGACTAGCTACTAGGGTTTACAGAAGTAAGTAATTGATGCAGAAATCCACTTCCGGGGCCCACTAGGTGTGTGCTTGGGCTGAGCTTGAAGTTTACACGTGCAGAGGCTTCTTTTGGAGTTGAACGCCAAGTTGTAATGTGTTTTTGGCGTTCAACTCTGGTTCGTGACGTATTTCTGGCGTTTAACTCCAGACTGCAGCATAGAACTGGCGTTCAACGCCCTTTTGCGTTGTCTAAACTCGACCAAAGTATGAACTATTATATATTTCTGGAAAGCCCTAGATGTCTAGTTTCCAACGCAATGGGAAGCGCGCCATTTGGAGCTTTGTAGCTCCAGAAAATCCACTTTGAGTGCAGGGAGGTCAGAATCCAACAGCATCAGCAGTCCTTCTTCAACCTCTGAATCTGATTTTTGCTCAAGTCCCTCAATTTCAGCCAGAAAATACCTGAAATCACAGAAAAATACACAAACTCATAGTAAAGTCTAGAAATGTGAATTTAACATAAAAACTAATAAAAACATCCCTAAAAGTAACTAGATCCTACTAAAAACATACTAAAAACAATGCCAAAAAGTGTATAAATTATCCGCTCATCACACACCCCATGAGACTAGCCAAATAACAAGATCCAAATAAAAGAAAAGGGAAAGAAAAATGAAAGTTAGGAATAAAAGAAAAAGAGTAAGAAATAAGGCTAGGCACCAAGGGTTTGAATCTTGAGGGAAGTGTCTGTGGTGTTCCTGTGTAAGGGATTTACTTGGATGAATAAGCTCTTAGGGGTGCCTTATCACTTGGTAACTTGGGTTAACTAACCCGGGATTATCAGCTGAAAGTCCACTATCAAGAGTAACCTTTTCTACAGAACGCATAGTAACCCAAAGAGGTGCTGGACACCAAGGTCTCAAGAAAGAAAATAACAAACCATGTGTCTGTGGTGTGTATGTATGGGGGAAAGAGACTTGAGGGAGTAAGTCCTTAGGGGTGTCTTAACACCTAGCACCTTGAACCAACTAGGTCGGGAGTGCTGGCTGAAAGCTTATCTTAAAGAGTCACCCCCTTACAGAGCATCTAGTCTAAGAACTCAAATAAACCCTGAAATGACAAAAAGGATCAGAGAATAAGAGTCTCATAGGGTGCAGTTAAGTGAGCATTCCAGAATATGATAAAGGTCTGAAAGCCAGTGAAGGAATGAACCTAAGTTGCTATGCATGAAACCACCATAAAACCAAGGACATGACTTTCACAATAATGACTCATTTCTCTTGGCATTTCATTCATCATTCTCTTGTTCTAGTACTTGCTTAGGGACAAGCAAGCTTTAAGTTTGGTGTTGTGATTCCAGGATATTTTGGCCAGTTTCACTGACCTTTTCTTTACTGTTTTAGGATAGTTTCATGCATTTTCTTAGGACATAAGCAAGTTTTGGGTGGAATTTTACTTACATCTTGATTTAAGCATACATTGTGCACTTTACATGATTTCATGGGAATTTTGCATGAATTAGATGACAAATTGGATAATGCATGTCTCATGATGTGGATTAGAACTTTGATGCACTTTATTGCTTGATTTCAGGACAAAGAAATCAAGAAAGAACCACGTTAGCAGCCACGTTAGTCTAACTAACATGACCACTAACATAGAATGGGAGCTAGCTTGCAACGTTAATGAGAAAAGTAATCGCCAATAACGTCCTCGAAGCCATCATAGCCCACGTTAAGAGTCATGTTAACTAAGCTAACGTGAACTCTAACGTGGAAGAAAGAAAGTGGAGCCAACGTTAGTGACACTCACCTTTGTCACTGGTATGCAAAATTGTGATCTCTGGTAATGAATTATTGTTCAAAATTGATTCCCTGGCGATGGCACCAAAAACGGATGCACAGAACCATGGTCTAAACATATCTTCAC
Source organism: Arachis ipaensis (assembly GCF_000816755.2). NCBI lineage: Eukaryota > Viridiplantae > Streptophyta > Magnoliopsida > Fabales > Fabaceae > Arachis > Arachis ipaensis. Next base: position 113,481,446 of record NC_029793.2, on the reverse strand, counting down.
AACTTCGCATAACTAACCAGCAAGTGCACTGGATCGTCCAAGTAATACCTTACGTGAGTAAGGGTCAAATCCCACGGAGATTGTTGGTATGAAGCAAGCTATGGTTACCTTGTAAATCTCAGTCAGGAGGATATAAAATAGTTATGGAATTTTCGAAATTAATACTAAAATAAGGATAGAAATACTTATGTAAATCATTGGTGAGAATTTCAGATAAGCGTATGGAGATGCATTCATTCCTCTGAACCTCTGCTTTCCTGCTGTCTTCATCCAATCAGTCTTACTCCTTTCTATGGCTGGCTTTGTGTAAGGATGTCACCGGTGCCAATGGCTACTTTCAATCCTCTCAGAAAAATGGTCCAAATGCTCTATCACAGCATGGCTAATCATCTGGAGGCATCACCCTTGTCGTTGGTTGCATCTTATTCCTCTCTGTGAAAATGGTCCGATGCGCTGTCACTGCATGGCTAATCATCTTGGAGGTTCTCGATCATACTGGAATAGAATTTACTATCCTTTTGCGTCTGTCACTACGCCCAGCACTCGCGAGTTTGAAGTTCGTCACAGTCATTCAATCCCAGAGTCCTACTCGGAATACCACGGACAAGGTTTAGAATTTCCGGACTCTCATGAATGCCGCCATCAATCCAGCTTATACCACGAAGATTCTGATTAAGAGATCTAAGAGATATTCATTCAATCTAAGGTAGAACGGAAGTGGTTGTCAGGCACGCGTTCATAGGGAATGATGATGATTGTCACGTTCATCACATTCAGGTTGAAGTGCGAATGAATATCTTAGAAGCGGAATAAGTTGAATTGAAAAGAAAATAGTAGTACTTTGCATTAATCTTTGAGGAACAGCAGAGCTCCACACCTTAATCTATGGAGTGTAGAAACTCTACCGTTGAAAATACATAAGTGATAATGGTGTTCATTGGTCTCGGCCCCAGAGGGGAACCGGAGCAACCAAGACTGCTAATACAATGATAAAAAGTTCTATTTATAATAAACTAGTCACTAGGGTTTACAGAAGTAAGTAATTGATGCATAAATGCACTTCCGGGGCCCACTTGGTGTGTGCTTGGGCTAAGCTTGAAGTCTACACGTGGAGAGGTCATTCTTGGAGTTGAACGCCAGCTTTTGTGCCATTTTGGGCGTTGAACTCCACTTTGCAACTTGTTTCTGGCGCTGGACGCCAGAATTGGGCAGAAAACTGGCGTTGAACGCCAGTTTGCGTCATCTAAACTCGGGCAAAGTATGGACTATTATATATTGCTGGAAATCCCTGGATGTCTACTTTCCAACACAATTGGAAGCGTGCCATTTTGAGTTCTGTAGCTCCAGAAATTCAATTTTGAGTGCAGGGAGGTCAGAATCCAACAGCATCAGCAGTCCTTCTTCAACCTCTGAATCTGATTTTTGCTCAAGTCCCTCAATTTCAGCCAGAAAATACCTGAAATCACAGAAAAACACACAAACTCATAGTAAAGTCCAGAAATGTGAATTTAACATAAAAACTAATGAAAATATCCCTAAAAGTAACTAGATCCTATTAAAAACATACTAAAAATAATGCCAAAAAGCGTATAAATTATCCGCTCATCACAACACCAAACTTAAATTGTTGCTTGTCCCCAAGCAACTGAAAATCAAATAGGATAAAAAGAAGAGAATATACTATAAATTATCCAAGACTATGAAATCAGTAGGGATGTAAAGGCCTTCAACCTTCACTAACACGTCCTCTACTTGTCCATAAGCCTGTTTTCTTGAATTGTCTGCCATCTCTAGTGAGATTTTAGCAGCTTGCACCCCATAGATTCCCAGTTTCTCTATTACAGAGAGGGGCATGAGGTTTATTCCTGAACCAAGGTCACACAGAGCCTTAAAGATCATGGTGCCTATGGTACAAGGTATTATGAACTTTCCAGGATCCTGTCTCTTCTGAGGCAATGTCAGTTGATCCAGATCACTTAGTTCATTGGTGAACAAGGGAGGTTCATCTTCCCAAGTTTCAATACCAAATAATTTGGCATTTAGCTTCATGATTGCACCAAGGAACTTGGCAGCTTGCTCTTCTGTAACATCGTCATTCTCTTCAGAAGAGGAATACTCATTAGAGCTCATGAATGGCATAAGGAGGTTCAATGGAATCTCTATGGTCTCTAGATGAGTCTCAGATTCCTTAGGTTCCTCAGAGGGAAGCTCCTTATTGATCACTGGACATCCCAGGAGGTCTTCCTCCTTGGAATTCACGTTCTTCTCCTCTCTTGTGGGTTCGGCCATGGTAATTAATTCAATGGCCTTGCACTCTCCTTTTGGATTCTCTTCTGTATTGCTTGGGAGAGTACTAGGAGGGACTTCAGTGATCCTTTTACTCAGCTGGCCCACTTGTGCTTCCAAATTTCTAATGGAGGATCTTGTTTCATTCATGAAACTCAAAGTGGTCTCAGATAGATCAGAGACTAAATTTACTAAGCTAGATGGATTCTGCTCAGAATTCTCTGTCTGTTGCTGAGTGGATGATGGAAAAGGCTTGCTATTGCTAAACCTGTTTCTTCCACCATTATTAAAGCCTTGTTGAGGCTTTTGATCCTTCCATGAGAGATTTGGGTGATTTCTCCATGATGGATTATAGGTGTTTCCATAAAGTTCACCCATGTAATTTACCTCTGCTATTGCAGGGTTCTCAGGATCATAAGCTTCTTCTTCAGAAGATGCCTCTTGAGTACTGTTGGACGCAGCTTGCATACCATTCAGACTCTGCAAAATCATATTGACTTGCTGAGTCAATATTTTATTCTGAGCCAGTATGCCATTTAGAGTATCAATTTCAAGAACTCCCTTCTTCTGAGGCGTCCCATTACTCATAGTATTCCTCTCAGAAGTGTACATGAACTGGTTATTAGCAACCATGTCAATGAGTTCTTGAGCTTCTGTAGGCGTTTTTTTTAGGTGAATGAATCCACCTGCAGAAGTATCTAATGACGTCGTAGCTAATTCAGACATACCATTATAGAATATATCCAGGATGGTCCATTCTGAAAGCATGTCAAAAGGACACTTTTTGGTCAGTCCTTTGTATCTCTCCCAAGCTTCATAGAGGGATTCACCTTCCTTCTGTCTGAAGGTTTGAACATCCACTCTAAGCTTGTTCAGCTTTTGAGGAGGAAAGAACTTGGCTAAGAAAGCCGTGACTAGCTTATCCCAAGAGTTCAGGCTATCTCTGGGTTGAGAGTCTAACCACACTCTAGCTCTGTCTCTTACAGCAAAAGGGAACAGCATGAGCCTGTAGACTTCAGGATCTACTCCATTAGTCTTAACGGTATCACATATCTGCAAGAATTCAGTTAAAAACTGAAAAGGATCTTCAGATGGAAGTCCATGAAACTTGCAGTTCTGCTGCATCAGAGAAACTAATTGAGGTTTCAGCTCAAAGTTGTTTGCTCCAATGGCAGGAATGGAGATGCTTCTTCCATGTAAATTGAAATTAGGTGTAGTAAAGTCACCAAGCATTCTCCTTGCATTATTGTTGTTGGGTTCGGCTGCCATCTCCTTTACTTGTTCGAAATTTTCAATAAGGTTGTCTCTGGATTGTTGTAATTTAGCTTCTCTTAGTTTCCTCTTCAGAGTCCTTTCAGGTTCTGGATCAGCTTCAACAAGAATGTCTTTTTCCTTGTTCCTGCTCATAAGAAAGAGAAGAGAACAAGAAAAGAAGAAGAATCCTCTATGTCACAGTAAAGAGGTTCCTTATTGTTAGTAGAAGAAGAAAAGGAATAGGGATGAAGAAGAATGAAGAATCCAAACACAAGGGTAAGGATATGAGCAGTGATGTGAGATGAAGAGATGTTAGTAGATGAATAAATAAATAGAATAAGATGAGAGAGGGAGAGGATTTTCGAAAATAATTTTTGAAAAAGAGTTAGTGATTTTCGAAAACAGTTTTTGAAAAAGGTTAGTAATTTTCGAAAATAAAAAAAATCAAAAATTAAAATAATTAGTTAATTAAAAAGAATTTTTGAAAAAGAGGGAAGATATTTTCCAAAATTAGAGAGAGAGAGTTAGTTAGGTAGTTTTGAAAAAAGATAAGAAACAAACAAAAAATTAGTTAGTTAGTTGAAACAAATTTTGAAAATCAATTTTGAAAAGATAAGAAGATAGGAAGTTAGAAAAGATATTTTGAAATCAAATTTTTGAAAAAGATAAGATAAGAAGATATTTTTGAAAAGATATGATTGAAATTAGTTTTTGAAAAAGATTTGATTTTTAAAATCATAATTAATGACTTGATTCACAAGAAATCACAAGATATGATTCTAGAACTCTAAGTTTGAATCTTTCTTAATAAGCAAGCAACAAACTTGAAATTTTTGAATTAAAACATTAATTGATGATGTTATTTTCGAAAA
>NC_029793.2:113471486-113476557 GCF_000816755.2 Arachis ipaensis | reverse complement strand
AAATGATGCAATGCATGAGAATTTTAGATCAAAACATGTGATGCATGCAAGAATGCTATGAATGTCAAGATGAACACCAAGAACACTATGAAGATCAAAATGAACATCAAGAACATGTTTCTGAAAAATTTTTAATGCAAAGAAAACATGCAAGACACCAAACTTAGAAATCTTTCATGTTTAGACTCTATGGATGCAAAAATGCACATGTAAAACAAGAAAAGATGCAAAACAAGAAAACATCAAGATCAAATAAGAAGACTTACCAAGAACAATTTGAAGATCATGAAGAACACCATGAATGCATGAATTTTCGAAAAATGCAAAATGAATATGCAATTGAAACCAAACTTATAACATGACACATGACTCAAACAAGAAACATAAAAATTATTTTTAATTTTTATGATTTTATGAAATTTTTTTGTTTTTTTTTTGTATTTTCTTTTAATTTTCTCGAAAATCATTTTGAAAAAGAAAAATAAGGATTCCAAAATTTTTAATATGAATTCCAGGAATCTTATGCTCTTTAGTCTAAAGCTCCAATCAAAGGGTCAGGCATGGCTTAATAGCCAGCCAAGCTTTAGTATGTAACTCAGACATGACACGCCTAACATGCCCTACAGTCAGCCAGGCTTTAACCTGCTTCATGAAACACTAGAATTCATTCTTAAAAATTCTGAAGAAAAATATATTTTTGAAAACATTTTTTTTTATTTTAAAAATTTTTTTTTCGAAAACAAAGGAGAAAATTTTTGAAAGATTTTTGAAAATTTTTTTTTTGAAAATAAAACAAAAAGAAAATTACCTAATCTGAGCAACAAGATGAACCGTCAGTTGTCCAAACTCGAACAATCCCCGGCAACGGCGCCAAAAACTTGGTATGCGAAATTGTGATCTCTGGTAATGAATTATTGTTCGAAATTGATTCCCTGGCGATGGCACCAAAAACGGATGCACAGAACCATGGTCTAAACATATCTTCACAACTTCGCATAACTAACCAGCAAGTGCACTGGGTCGTCCAAGTAATACCTTACGTGAGTAAGGGTCGAATCCCACAGAGATTGTTGGTTTGAAGCAAGCTATGGTTACCTTGTAAATCTCAGTCAGGCGGATATAAAATAGTTATGGAGATTTCGAAATTAATACTAAAATAAGGATAGAAATACTTATGTAAATCATTGGTGAGAATTTCAGATAAGCGTATGGAGATGCATTCATTCCTCTGAACCTCTGCTTTCCTGCTATCTTCATCCAATCAGTCTTACTCCTTTCTATGGCTGGCTTTGTGTAAGGATGTCACCGGTGCCAATGGCTACTTTCAATCCTCTCGGGAAAATGGTCCAAATGCTCTGTCACAGCATGGCTAATCGTCTGGAGGCATCACCCTTGTCGTTGGTTGCATCCTATTCCTCTCTGTGAAAATGGTCCGATGCGCTGTCACTACATGGCTAATCATCTTGGAGGTTCTCGATCATACTGGAATAGAATTTACTATCCTTTTGCGTCTGTCACTACGCCCAGCACTCGCGAATTTGAAGTTCGTCACAATCATTCAATCCCAGAGTCCTACTCGAAATACCACGGACAAGGTTTAGACTTTCCGGACTCTCATGAATGCTGCCATCAATCTAGCTTATACCACGAAGATTCTGATTAAGAGATCTAAGAGATACTCATTCAATCTAAGGTAGAACGGAAGTGGTTGTCAGGCACGCGTTCATAGGGAATGATGATGATTGTCACATTCATCACATTCAGGTTGAAGTGCGAATGAATATCTTAGAAGCGGAATAAGTTGAATCGAATAGAAAAAAGTAGTACTTTGCATTAATCTTTGAGGAACAGCAGAGCTCCACACCTTAATCTATGGAGTGTAGAAACTCTACCGTTGAAAATACATAAGTGATAATGGTGTTCATTGGTTTCGGCCCCAGAGGGGAACCGGAGCAACCAAGACTGCTAATACAATGATAAAAAGTTCTATTTATAATAAACTAGTCACTAGGGTTTACAGAAGTAAGTAATTGATGCATAAATCCACTTCCGGGGCCCACTTGGTGTGTGCTTGGGCTGAGCTTGAAGTCTACACGTGGAGAGGTCATTCTTGGAGTTGAACGCCAGCTTTTGTGCCATTTTGGGCGTTGAACTCCACTTTGCAACTTGTTTCTGGCGCTGGACGCCAGAATTGGGCAGAAAACTAGAGTTGAACGCCAGTTTGCGTCATTTAAACTCGGCCAAAGTATGAACTATTATATATTTCTGGAAAGCCCTGGATGTCTACTTTCCAAAGCAATTGGAAGCGCGCCATTTTGAGTTCTGTAGCTTCAGAAAATTCATTTTGAGTGCAGGGAGGTCAGAATCCAACATCATCAGCAGTCCTTCTTCAACCTCTGAATCTGATTTTTGCTCAAGTCCCTCAATTTCAGTCAGAAAATACCTGAAATCACAGAAAAATACACAAACTCATAGTAAAGTCTAGAAATGTGAATTTAACATAAAAACTGATGAAAACATCCCTAAAAGTAACTAGATCCTACTAAAAACATACTAAAAACAATGCCAAAAAGCGTATAAATTATCCGCTCATCAGTCACTAACGTTGGACCAAGCTCATATTGGCCACGTTACCTTCCACGTTAACTTAGTTAACATGGACTCTAACGTTGGGAAGCAAAAGAATGGCCAACGTTAGTGACACTCACCACTGTCACTAACGTTGGACTAAGCCACCTTGAGCTACGTTAACTCCCACGTTAACTTAGTTAACGTGGGAGTTAACGTAGCTCAAGGTGGAAGTTAACGTAGAGAAAGCAAACAATCACCAATGTTAGTGACACTCACCTTTGTTACTAACGTTGGAATGAGCCACAATGAGCCACTATGAGCTACGTTAACTCCCACGTTAACTTAGTTAACGTGGAAGCTAACGTTGAGGATAGGATGATGAGCCAACGTTAGTGACACTCACCTTTGTCACTAACGTTGGAGATGGCTATCATTACCACGTTAGAAGCCACGTTAACTTAGTTAACGTGGACTCTAATGTGGGAAGTAGGGGCACCTTGGAACGTTAGTGACAAAGGTAAGTATCACTAACGTTCTCGAAGAATTGGCAAGCCTACGTTAAGAGCCACGTTAACTAAGTTAATGTGAACTGGTGCACGAATTGTAAATCACACTTTTTACAACTCGTACCACTAACCAGCAAGTGCACTGGGTCGTCCAAGTAATACCTTACGTGAGTAAGGGTCGATCCCACGGAGATTGTTGGCTTGAAGCAATCTATGGTTATCTTGTAACTCTTAGTCAGGAAAACAATAAAATAATTCACTTATAAAATTTGATTGCAAGGAAAAAAATGGCAGAACACAAATTATAACTTGGAGTTTTGGAGATGCTTTGTCTTCTGAAATTCTGCTTTCCTCTGTTTTCTTATTCACGCACGCACGTCCTCCTATGGCAAGCTGTGTGTTGGTGGATCACCGTTGTCAATGGCTACCATCCATCCTTCCAGTGAAAAGGGTCCAGATGCGCTGTCACCGCACGGTTAATCATCTGCAGGTTCTCAATCGTACCGGAATAGGATTTACTATCCTTTTGCGTCTGTCACTACGCACAGCACTCGCAAGTTTGAAGCTCGTCACAGTCATTAAATCCCTGAATCCTACTCAGAATACCACAGACAAGGTTTAGACTTTCCGGATTCTCTTGAATGCTGCCATCAATCTAGCTTATACCACGAAGATTCTGATTAAGAGATCTAAGAGATATTCATTCATTCTATGGTGGAACGTAAGTGGTTGTCAGGCACGCGTTCGTGGAGGAATGATGATGATTGTCACGTTCATCACATTCATATTGAAGTGCGAATGGATATCTTAGATAGGAACATGCATGTTTGAATGGAAAACAGAAATACTTGCATTAATTCATCGAGACACAGCAGAGCTCCTCACCCCCAACAATGGAGTTTAGAGACTCATGCCGTCAAAAGGTACAAAGTTCAGATCTAAAAATGTCATGAGATCCGAAATAAACCTCTAAAAGTTGTTTAAATACTAAACTAGTAACCTAGGTTTACAGAAAATGAACAAACTATGATAGATGGTGCAGAAATTCACTTCTGGGGCCCACTTGGTGTGTGCTGGGGCTGAGACTTAAGCTAATCACGTGCATAGGGCTGTTTTGGGCATTCAACGCCAGCTTTGGATCCTTTTCTGGCGTTGAACTCCAACTTGTAACTTGTTTCTGGCGCTGGACGCCAGACAGCAACATAGAACTGGCGTTGAACGCCAGTTTATGTCGTCTATCCTTGAGCAAAGTATGGACTATTATATATTTCTGGAAAGCCCTAGATGTCTACTTTCCAACGCAATTGGAAGCGCGCCATTTGGAGTTCTGTAGCTCTAGAAAATCCACTTTGAGTGCAGGGAGGTCAGAATCCAACAGCATCAGCAGTCCTTTTTCAGCCTGAATCAGATTTTTGCTCAGCTCCCTCAATTTCAGCCAGAAAATACCTGAAATCATAGAAAAATACACAAACTCATAGTAAAGTCCAGAAATATAAATTTTGCCTAGAAACTACTAAAAATAAACTAAAAACTAACTAAAACACACTAAAAACTATATAAAATTAACCCCAAAAAGCGTATAAAATATCCGCTCATCACAATACAAAAATTAAATTGTTGCTTGTCCTCAAGCAACTAGATAAATAAAATAGAATACAAATAATTTTAAGAAGCAATAATATCTCAGAGTTTTTGAGTGAAGCTCGGATTCTAATTAGATGAGCGGGACTAGTAGCTTTTTGCTTCTAAACAGTTTTGGCATCTCACTTTATCCATTGAAGCTCAGAGTGATTGGCATCTATAGGAACTCAGAATTCAGATAGTGATATTGATTCTCCTAGTTAAGTATGTTGATTCTTGAACACAGTTACTTTATGAGTCTTGGCCGTGGCCCTAAGCACTTTGTTTTCCAGTATTACCACCGGATACATAAATACCACAGACACATATTTGGGTGAACCTTTTCAGATTGTGACTCAGCTTTGCTAAAGTCC
>NC_029793.2:113468809-113471227 GCF_000816755.2 Arachis ipaensis | reverse complement strand
GCTTAATTGGGGATAAAATCAAAAATATAGATATTAATTACTACTATATGACTCCTAAGGTAAAACTAAAATAAAAACAGTTATCACAGAGTTAAGGCTAAGATTGAAATTTAACAACCTTTGTTCTGGGAAGTGGATGTTCCTCTAATCTACGGGGTGCTTGGTCCTTCAAGAGATAATTTCTGGCGCTTCAATTCGCTTAAATCACGCCCTTGCTCCTCCTGTTCTTTAAGCAAATAGCAAAGAATGCTACTTTGTTCCTTCTGTTCTTTCTGTATTTGTTCCATAGCTTCTTGCATCTTGGTAATAGATGTTTCAAGATACTCCTAGTATTCAGATTGAGGGATTTCTGGGAGAATTTCCTGTGTTCTCTTCTTGATGGGGTCATCCTGTGATTGTTGTTTTTCCATTGATGCTTTGGTGATTGGCCGCTCAACTGAGATATACTCTGTTATTCCCATCCTTACTCCAGCATCCTTGCAGAGCATAGAAATCAAGCTTGGATAAGCCAACCTGGTATCTTTGGAATTTTTGTTTGCAATTTTGTAGAATTCAGTTGAAATCAGTTGATGAACTTCCACTTCTTTTCCTATCATGATGCAATGGATCATCACTGCTCTTCTAATAGTGACTTCAGAATGGTTACTAGTGGGCAGCAGAGAATGCCCAATGAAGTCCAGCCATCCTCTGGCGACTGGTTTGAGATCATCTCTTTTGAGTTGATTTGGGACACCCTTCGTGCTGGTGGTCCACCTGGCTCCAGGGATGCATATATCCTCTAGAATCTTATCCAGGCCCTTGTCTGTTCTCATCATTCTCCTATTGAAGGAGTCTGGATCATCTTTCAGCTGAGGTAGCTTTAAGATCTCCCTGATCTTGTCAGGATGGGTATGAACAATCTTTCCTCTGACCAAGGTCCGATAGTCATAGATAGCAGATCCAGATAGTCTTTGCCTGTCTGTATGCCACATATTAGCATAGAACTCCTGGACCATATTCCTTCCCATTTTCGTTTCAGGATTGGCTAGGATCTCCCAGTTCCTGATTCGGATTTCCTCCTGGATCTCCGGATATTCGTCTTCTTTCAGATCGAATCTAACTTCCGGGATCACTGATCTTAGACCCATTATTTTGTAATAATGGTCTGAATGTTCTTTAGTTAAGAACTTCCCTTTATTCCAAAGTGGTTTTGGAACACTCTCTTTCTTGCCTCTTGGAGTGGGTTGTTTCCTCTTTATAAAGCTTGGCATTTTCGAAAGCAGTGAATCTGAATTCCTCTAGCTCATTTAGCTGGAGCAATCTTTTTTCTCCAGCTAATTTGGCATCAAAGTTTAGGAATCTGGTTGCCCAGTAGGCTTTATGTTCCAGTTCCACGGGTAGGTGGCATGCCTTACCATACACAAGTTGGTATGAAGAGGTCCCTATAGGAGTCTTGAATGCTGTTCTGTAAGCCCACAGAGCATCATCCAAGCTTCGTGCCCAATCTTTTTTACGGGTACTTACAGTCCGTTCCAGGATTCTTTTGAGTTATCTGTTAGAGACTTCAGCTTGCCCATTTGTCTGTGGATGATATGGAGTCGCCACCTTGTGACGAATCCCATACCGGACCATGGTAGAGTAAAGCTGTTTGTTGCAGAAGTGAGTGCCCCCATCACTGATTAGTACCATGGGGACACCAAACCTGCTGAATATATATTTCTGGAGAAATTTCAGCACTGTTTTAGTATCATTGGTGGGTGTGGCAATGACCTCAACCCATTTTGATACATAGTCAACTGCCACCAGAATATAAGTGTTTGAGTATGATGGTGGGAAAGGCCCCATGAAATCAATACCCCATACATCAAACAACTCAATCTCCAAGATTCCTTGTTGAGGCATGGCGTAACTGTGAGGCAAATTACCAGCTCTCTGGCAACTGTCACAGTTACGTACAAACTCTCGGAAATCTCTGTAGAATGTAGGCTAGTAGAAGCCACATTGGAGGACCTTGGTGGCTGTTCGCTCACCTCCGAAATGACCTCCATATTGTGACCCATGGCAATGCCATAAGATCCTTTGTGCTTCTTCTTTAGGCACACACCTATGAATTATGCCATCTGCACATCTCTTAAAGAGATAGGGTTCATCCCACAAGTAGTACTTTGCATCAGTAATTAATTTTTTCTTTTGTTGCCTGCTGTACTCCTTGGGAATGAACCTTGCAGCTTTGTAGTTTACAATGTCTGCAAACCATGGTGTTTCCTGAATGGCAAACAAATGCTCATCCGGAAAGGTCTCAGAGATTTCAAGAGAGGGGAATGACGTCCCTTCTATTGGCTCTATCCGGGACAGATGATCAGCCACTTGGTTCTCTGTCCCTTTTCTGTCTCTTATTTCTATATCAAACTCTTGCAGAAGCAACACCCATCTTATGAG
>NC_029793.2:113466059-113467502 GCF_000816755.2 Arachis ipaensis | reverse complement strand
CCAATACTGCACCAATGGCGTGATCACTAGCGTCACACATTAGCTCAAATGGTAATGTCCAGTCTGGTGCAGAAATAACTGGTGCTGCTTGGCTTTTGGCTTTCAGCGTTTCAAACGCCTGCAAACACTCTGTGTCAAACACAAATGGCGTGTCAGCAGCTAGCAGATTGCTCAGACGATTTTTGAACTATTCCCTTGTCCCTTGTTTGAGATTTTATGCCCAAGGACAATCCCTTCAGTCACCATAAAGTGACATTTTTCCCAGTTTAAAACCAGGTTGGTCTCTTGGCATCTTTTCAGGACTAGTTTTAGGTGATCAAGACAGGAGACTCTCCATACAATTACCTCTATTTTTTCTTGATCCACCTCTATTCCCTTGTTTGAGATTTTATGCCCAAGGACAATCCCTTCAGTCACCATAAAGTGACATTTTTCCCAGTTTAAAACCAGGTTGGTCTCTTGGCATCTTTTCAGGACTAGTTTTAGGTGATCAAGACAGGAGCTGAATGACTCTCCATATACTGAGAAGTCATCCATGAAGACTTCCAGGAATTTTTTCACCATATCAGAGAAAATAGAGAGCATGCATCTCTGGAAGGTTGCAGGCGCATTACACAGCCCAAATGGCATCCTTCTATAAGCAAACACTCCAGATGGACATGTGAATGTTGTTTTCTCTTGATCCTGGGGATCTACTGCAATCTGGTTATAGCCTGAGTAGCCATCCAAAAAGCAGTAGTAATCATGATCTGCCAGTCTTTCTAGCATCTGGTCTATGAATGGTAAAGGAAAATGATCCTTTCTGGTGGCTGTATTGAGCCTTCTGTAGTCAATACACATGCGCCATCCTGTAACTGTTCTTGTAGGAACCAGTTCATTCTTTTCATTATGAACCACTGTCATGCCTCCCTTTTTGGGGACAACTTGAACAGGGCTCACCCAGGGGCTGTCAGAAATAGGATAAATAATCTCAGCCTCCAGTAATTTGATGACCTCTTTCTGCACCACTTCCTTCATGGCTGGATTTAGCCGCCTCTGTGGTTGAACCACTAGTTTAGCATTATCCTCCAATAAGATTTTGTGCATGCATCTAGCTGGGCTTATGCCCTTAAGGTCACCTATGGACCACCCAAGAGCTGTCTTGTGTGTCCTTAGCACTTGAATAAGTGCTTCCTCTTCCTGTGGATTTAAAGCAGAGCTTATGATCACTGGAAAAGTGTCACCTTCCCCCAGAAATGCATATTTTAGGGATGGTGGTAATGGTTTGAGCTCGGATTTAGGAGGTTTTTCCTCTTCCAGAGGAAATTTCAGAGGCTCTTTCATTTCCTCTGAGTCCTCCAAATCAGGCTGAACATCTTTAAAGATGTCTTCTAACTCTGATTCGAGACTCACAGCCATGTTGATCTCTTCTACCAAAGAGTCAATAAGATCAACTTTCATGCA
>NC_029793.2:113460265-113465645 GCF_000816755.2 Arachis ipaensis | reverse complement strand
TTAAGCTTTTCAGGAAAGCTTTTCAGAATGACTGCACTGCATTCTTCAGTGAGGAGAACTCTTTCAGTTTCTCTCCAATCCTTCTTATGACTCAAGATCTCTTTCATGAACTTGGCATAAGAAGGTATTTGCTCAAGTGCCTCTGCAAATGGAATCTTTATTTCAAGAGTCCTGAGATAATCTGCAAAGCGAGCAAATTCCTTATCCTACTCCTCTTGGCAGAGTTTTTGAGGATAAGGTATCTTGGCTTTATATTCCTCAACCTTAGTTACTGTAAGTTTATTTCCTACAGAAGTGGCTGAAGAAGCCTTTTTAGATGGGTTGTTATCAGCACTCGTGTGTGTCTGATCCCTCACTGGCAATTGAGTGCCAGAGTTAGAAGTTGGAGTGACGTTAGACGCCAGCTCCTCATCTATTCCTGGCGTTTGAACGCTAGAACTGAGCTTCTTTTGGGCGTTCAACGCCAGATCCTTGCTTGTTTCTGGCGTTGAACGCCAGTCCTGAGCATGGCCTGGGCGTTCAGCACCAGCCTTCCACCCAACTTTTGGCGTTTTAGCGCCAGAAGTATTTTTCCCTGGGCTCTTACTGTCCTCAGATAGATTTTGGGTGGTTTGCTCATTTCTTGGTTTCCTGCTGCCTTGAAGTGGGGTATTTAGTGCTTTCCCACTTCTTAATTGAAATGCTTGGCATTCTTCTGTTATTTGTTTTGACAGCTGCTGCTTTGTTTGCTTTAATTGTACTTCCATGTTTATATTAGCCATCCTTGTCTCTTGTAGTTTATCCTTGAATTCAGCTAACTTCTTTGTTAGAAAATCCAATTGCTGATTGAATTCAGCAGCTTACTCTGCAGGACTGAGTTCAGCAGTTACTGTTTTAGCCTCTTCTTTCATGGAAGAGTCACTGCTTAGGTACAGATGCTGATTTCTAGCAACTGTATCAATGAGCTCTTGAGCTTCTTCAATTGTCTTCCTCATGTGGATAGATCCACCAGCTGAGCAATCTAGAGAGATCTGAGCTCTTTCTGTAAGCCCATAATAGAAGATGTCTAACTGAACCCACTCTAAAAATATTTCAGAGGGGCATTTTCGTAGCATCTCTCTGTATCTCTCCCAGGCATCATAAAGAGATTCATTATCTCCATGTTTAAAGCCTTGGATGTCCAGCCTTAGCTGTGTCATCCGTTTTGGAGGAAAGTATTGATTTAGAAATTTTTCCGTCAGCTGTTTCCATGTCCTTATGCTAGCCTTAGGTTGGTTGTTTAACCACCTTTTAGCTTGGTCTTTTACAGCAAATGGAAACAGTAATAATCTGTAAACATCATGATCTACTTCCTTATCATGTACTGTGTCAGCAATCTGTAAAAACTGTGCCAGAAACTCTGTAGGTTCTTCCTGTGGAAAATCGGAATACTGGCAACTTTGCTGCACCATGATAATGAGCTGAGGATTCAACTCAAAGCTACTGACTCCAATGGAAGGTATGCAGATACTACTCCCATATGAAGCAATAGAGGGGTTAGCATATGACCCCAGAGTCCTCCTAGACTGTTCATTTCCACTTAGATCCATGATGGAGAAAGGGAGATGATGTAAAATGAAAAATTTATTTTTATTTATTTATTTATTTATTTCGAAAATAGAATAAATTAAAATAAAATAAATAAAAATAGGTGAAGATTTTCGAAAAAATGAGGAGAGAGAAAGTGGTCAGGAAGTTTTGAAAAATATATGATTTGAAAAAGATTTTAAATTTTAAAAAAAAATCTGAATTTTAAAAATAAATTTCGAAAATTTGTTTTAAAAATAGAGAGAAAATATATTTTTGAATTTAAAGAGGAAAGAGAGAAACAATAAGATAGCACAAGATTTAAAATTTTTAGATCTAATGCTCCTTGTTTTCGAAAATTTTAGAGGAAAAACACCAAACTTAAAAATTTTAAGATCAAGACACAAGGAAAACTCAAGAACACTTTGAAGACTCACAAGAACACAAGAATATGAAGAAAGAACACCAAACATAAAATTTTTAGAAAACCAAAATAAAATTTTCGAAAAACAAAGGAAAATCAACAAGAAAACACCAAACTTAAAGTTTGGCACGAGATTTAATAGTAAAATTATTTTTGAAAAAAATTTTTGAAAATAAAATAAAAGAAGGGCAGAACACAAATTATACTTGTATGCAATGATGGAGAATATGTTGGAGTTTTGGAGATGCTTTGTCTTCTGAAATTCTGCTTTCCTCTGTTTTCTGATTCACACACACACGTCCTCCTATGGCAAGCTGTGTGTTGGTGGATTACCGTTGTCAACGGCTACCATCCATCCTTCCAGTGAAAAGGGTCCAGATGCGCTGTCACCGCACGGCTAATCATCTGCAGGTTCTCAATCGTACCGGAATAGGATTTACTATCCTTTTGTGTCTGTCACTACGCCCAGCACTCGCGAGTTTGAAGCTCGTCACAGCCATTCAATCCCTGAATCCTACTCAGAATACCACAGACAAGGTTTAGACTTTCCGGATTCTCTTGAATGCTACCATCAATCTAGCTTATACCACGAAGATTACGATTAAGAGATCTAAGAGATATTCATTCATTCTATGGTGGAACGTAAGTGGTTGTCAGGCACGCGTTCGTGGAGGAATGGGGCTGTTTTGGGCGTTCAACGCCAGCTTTGGATCCTTTTCTGGCATTGAACTCCAACTTGTAACTTGTTTCTGGCGCTGGACACCAGACAGCAACATAAAACTGGCGTTGAATGCCAGTTTACGTCGTCTATCCTTGAGCAAAGTATGAACTATTATATATTGCTGGAAAGCCCTAGATGTCTACTTTTCAACGCAACTGAAAGCGCGCCATGTGGAGTTCTGTAGCTCCAGAAAATCCACTTTGAGTGCAGAGAGGTCAGAATCCAACAGCATCAGCAGTCCTTTTTCAGCCTGAATCAGATTTTTGCTCAGCTCCCTCAATTTCAGCCAGAAAATACCTGAAATCACAGAAAAACACACAAACTCATAGTAAAGTCCAGAAATGTGAATTTTTCCTAGAAACTACTGAAAATAAACTAAAAACTAACTAAAACACACTAAAAACTATATGAAATTAACCCCAAAAAGCGTATAAAATATCCGCTCATCATGAACTCTAACGTAGGGGGAGGGAAGACTCTCAACGTTATTGGAAAAGGTGAGTCCCAATAACGTGTGCGAAGGATCAAGAGGCAACGTTAGTGGTCACGTTGATGCCACTAACGTTAAAGTTAACGTGGATCATCCCTGGGTGAGGAACGTTAGTGAAAAAGGTGATTGTCACTAACGTTCTCGAACCCACACTCTCACTTAACGTTAACACCACTAACGTCCTGAGCTAAAGACCCTGCCTACTTCACACTTTCTCTCTGCAAGTAAAGCTAAGCCCACTGCGGAAGATAACTGCTTCAAACTCAAGATCCAAAGGCCCATTGACGTTAGGATTTTTGCTAGTAAAGAATGTCATAAAAACAGTCGCGTTGTAGATATAGTCTCTAAACCAACAAAAATCCCTTCGTACAAACGTTTTGGTTGTCACAAGTAACAAACCCCTTTAAAATTGATAACCGAGCATTTAAACATCGGGTCGTCTTCTCAAGGAATTGCAGGGAGGTATGTTCTTATTATTGGTTATGGAAAAAAAAAGTATGTTTTGGGGTTTTATTAATGTATAAGATAAGAAGCAACAATGGTAAATGGCAGAGGAAATAAAATAATAACAATAAAAATAAACTCTTGGTAAGGTATTAGAAATTGGAAGTCCGGACTTAGTTATCCTGAGTTACTAATATCTTAACCAAAGCCAAGAATGTAGAAAGCTAAATTAAAATCACAAATATCTGGAATACCTCAGATAAAATACATTCAAAGTAGTAAAATCTAACATGGAAAAGTTCATAAGCCAATTGGGCAACATAAGTCAAATACAAATAAAAGCATTAGAGTATCTGAAAGTAAAAGAGAAATATGAAGAAAAAGGAATATTGAACCTGGATCGAGAGTCACTCTTAAAAACTAAGAGAAATCATAAATCCTAATCCTAAGAGAGAGAGACCTCTCTCTCTAAAACTACATCTAAAACATGAAAAGTGGATTATGAGAGCCTCCTCATGAATGGATGTATTCCTCCACTTTATAGCCTCTAATCTGTGTTTTCTGGGCCGCAAACTGGGTCAAAAACAGTCCAGAATTCGCTGGTTTCGAATTTTACCACGCTGGATTTTCGTCAGTGCGATGCGGCCGCATGGATCACGCGGTCGCGTCATCTAGCATCAGGGAAACTATAACATATTATATATCAAATCGAAGCCCCGGACGTTAGCTTTCCAACACAACTGGAACCGCGTGGTTTGGACCTCTGTAGCTAAAGTTATAGCCATTTGAGTGCAGAGAGGTCAGGCTGGACAGCTTAGCAATTTCTCTAACTTCTCGTATTCCTTCCACTTTTGCATGCTTCCTTTTCATCCTCTGAGCCATTCCTGCCCTGTAATCTCTGAAATCACTTAACACACATATCAAGGCATCTAATGGTAATAAGAGAGGATTAATATTAGCAAATTAAGACCAAAGAAGCATGTTTTCAATCAAAGCACATAATTAGGAAGGTAAATGTAAAACCATGCAAATATTATGAATAAGTGGGTAAAGAGTTGATGAAATCCACTCAATTGAGCACTAGATAAACCATAAAATAGTGGTTTATCACCCATATCCAAAACTTGAAGAATCAACTAGAAGATCAGAAGAGTAATATATATAGGGTTAGTTTTGAATTAGAAAGTAGCTTTGGAGAGTGAGGAATTTTGAGAACTATTCTCTGTAATATTTTACTTTCTCTGCACTTCTAGTTTTACTTTTCATAATGTATTTTTCATCCTTGTTTTCAATTTCCAGAGCTATGAACAACTAAACCCTTTTCATTGGGTAAGGGAGCTCTGTTGTAATTTGATGGATCAATATTAGTTTTCATTATTCTTCTTCTATCTTTTCTCTTGATTTTACTAGAAAGCTTTCAATCTTCATCCAATTGGGTAGTTATCTTGGAAAAGAAGCTATTCATACTTGGATCTCTTCTGAACCTTGGAAGAGGAATGAAGAGATCATGCTAGAAATGCTTTCTCATGTTGGACCAAATTGGGGTTGGATGGATATGGTGACTATAATTCTACCAACACTTGATTTGGGAATGCATGTGGTATAATCAGTGACCATACTTCATCTCTTCTCATGAGCAATTGACCAAGGAATTGGCTATTGATCAAGATTTGAGAGATTGAATTACTAAGAAATTGGAATTCGATCACTTAAGATTGCCAAGGAGAGCAATGAACGCATTGATTGAGGAAGAGAT
>NC_029793.2:113453675-113459646 GCF_000816755.2 Arachis ipaensis | reverse complement strand
TTTTCGTTATTCTTCTTCTATCTTTTCTCTTGATTTTACTAGAAAGTTTTCAATCTTCATTCAATTGGGTAGTTATCTTGGAAAAGAAGCTATTCATACTTGGATCTCTTCTGAACCTTGGAAGAGGAATGAAGAGATCATGCTAGAAATGCTTTCTCATGTTGGACCAAATTGGGTTTGGTTGGGTATGGTGACTATAATCCTACCAACACTTGATTTGGGAATGCATGTGGTATAATCAGTGACCATACTTCATCTCTTCTCATGAGCAATTGACCAAGGAATTGGCTATTGATCAAGATTTGAGAGATTGAATTACAAGGAATTGTAATTCGATCACTTAAGATTGCCAAGGAGATCAATGAACGCATTGATTGAGGAAGAGATGAAAATGAACTTGATCCAGAGAATGCAACATCTCCTAAGCCTAATGAATTCCCCATTTCTGATCTTACCCATTCTCTTTAATTTCTGCAATTTACTTTTATGAGCATCTTCCCCATTCCCATTTAAGATTCTGCAATTTACTTTCCGCCATTTACATTCAACTCTTTATTTCCAGTAATTTACATTTTCTGCTATTTACTTTCCCGCCATTTAATTTTCTGCAAATCTCAAATCAAATTCTGCTTCGCTCAACTAGAACATTCCTCTAATTAAAGTTGCTTGACCAATCAATCCCTGTGGGATTCGACCTCATTCTATTGTGAGTTTTTACTTGACGACAATTTGGTATACTTGCCGAAGGAAAATTGTTGAGAGACAAGTTTCCGTGCTATCAGGTATTCACTCAAGTGCCTTTGCAAACGGAATCTTTATTTCAAGAGTCCTGAGATAGTCTGCAAAGTGGGCAAATTATTTATCCTATTTCGCTTGGCAGAGTTTCTGAGGATAAGGCATCTTGGCTTTGTATTCTTCAACCTTAGTTGCTGCAGGTTTATTTCCTACAGAAGTGGTTGGAGAAGCCTGCTTAAGGGAGTTGTTATCAGCACTTGCAGGTGTCTGATCCCTTATTGGCATTTGAACGCCAGAATTGGGTGCTTTTTGGGCGTTTAACGCCAGGTGGCCACCCTTTTCTGGCGTTTGAACACTAGAATTGGTTATCCTTTGGGCGTTTAATGCCAATTTTTCACCCCTTTTCTGGCATTTGAGTGCCAGAATCATTCCTCTCTGGGCTCTTACTGTCCTCAGAGGGATTTTGAGCTGTGACTAGGTCATTTTCTATTAGTTGTTCCTTTCTTGGCTTCCTACTACTTTGAAATGAGACATTCAATGTCTTCCCACTCCTTAATTGAACAGCTTGGCATTCTTCTGTTATCTGTTTAGATAGTTGCTGTCTTGTCTGATCCAAGTGTTTTTCCATATTCTCATTAGCATCTTTGGTTTCTTGGAGCATCTCTTTAAATTTTGCTAACTGTTTTGTTATAATAAGCAATTGCTGATTGAGTTCAACAACTTGTTCTTGAGGACTAAGTTCAATGGATACCGCATTAGCTTCTTCTTTCATGGAGGACCCACTACTTAAGTATAGATATTGATTTCTAGCAACTGTATCAATGAGCTCTTGAGCCTCTTCAATTGTCTTTCTCATATGTATAGATCCACCAGCTGAGTGGTCTAGAGACATTTAGGCTCTTTTCTGTAAGCTCATAGTAAAAGATGTCTAAATGCACCCATTCTGAAAACATTTTAGAGGGGCATTTCCTTAGCATCCCTCTGTACCTCTCCCAGGCATTATAAAGGGATTCATTATCCTCTTGTTTAAAGCCTTGGATGACCAGCCTTAGCTGTGTCATCCTTTTTGGAGGGAAATATTGATTCAGAAATTTGTCTGATAACTATTTCCATGTTCTTATGCTTGCTATGGGTTGGTTGTTTAACCACCTCTTAGCTTGATCTTTTACAACAAATGAAAATAGTAATAATCTGTAGACATCCTGATCTACTTCTTTATCACGTACTGTGTCAGCAATTTGTAAGAACTGTGCCAGAAACTCAGTAGGTTCTTCCTGTGGAAGACCGGAATACTGGCAATTTTGCTGCACCATGATAATGAGATGAGGATTTAGCTCAAAACTGCTTGCTCTGATGGGAGGTATACAGATACTACTCCCATAGGAAGCATTAGTGGGGTTAGCATATGACCCCAGAGTCCTTCTAGACTGTTCATTTTCACTTAAGTCCATGATGGAGAAAATAAAATATTTTTGTTTTTATTTTATTTAATTAAGGATAAACCGAATTAAAAAGAAAATAAGATAAAATAAAATAAAATAATTGGAAAATAGAATATAATTTTCGAAAACTAAAAAAAATAAAATAAAATAATTAGAATTCTAAAATGATTAATTAATCAAAAAGATTTGAAAAATTTTGGATATGATTTTCGAAAAAAAAATGAAGAGAGAGAGAAAGTGGTTAGGGAGTTTTGAAAAAGATATGTCTTAAAATTAAAGGTACTTGTAAAAATAAATAAATGAAAGAAAAGATTTAAAAAAGATATGATTTTAAAATTTGAAGATTGAAACTTTCTCAATAAGGAAACACCAAACTTAAAATTTTTCAATCAAAATAATAAAATAGTACAAGTAATTCGAAAATTATGAATAACAAAAAGATTTTGAAAAATTTTATAAAAGATTTTCGAATAATAAAAGAAATTTGAAAAAGAATTTGTTTTGAAAAAGATTTAAGAAGATAAATTTTTAAAATTGAAATTTTAACTTGATTAACAAGAAACTACCAAATGTTTAAAAATTTTGACTAAGTCAACCTAAGGAATTCAAAAATAATGAGCAAATAAAGGAAAAGATATTTTATTGAATTTTTGAATTTAATGAGGAAAGAGAAAAATAATAAAATGACACCAAACTTTGAATTTTTAGATCAAAACAAAGAAAGCAAACAAGAAAATTTTGAATGTCAAGATGAACACCAAGAATACTTTGAAGATCAAGATGAACACCAAGAACAAATTTTGGAAATTTTTAAGAAAATAAAAACACAAAGGACACCAAACTTAAAAATTTTTATACTTTGGACACTAATAATTCGAAAATGCACAAGAAAAACAAGCAAAGACACAAAACAAGAAAAATTAAAGATCAAATAAGGAAAATAAACAAGAACAATTTTGAAGATTAAGAAAGAACTAAGAACATATAATTCGAAAAATTGAAAGAAAAATAAAATCATGCAATTGACACTAAACTTAAAACATAAAACTAAACTCAAACAGAAGACTAAATTATGAGGTTATTGGTTTTAAAAATTTTCTAAAATAATTTAGAAAAAGAAAATAAGGATTTTAAAATTTTAACCAAAAACAATAATAGAAGACTCAATTTTAGTGACTCTAAACCAAAAAAGATAAATTTTTCCTAATCTAAGCAACAAAATAAACCGTCATTTGTCCAAACTCGAACAATCCCCGGCAACGGCGCCAAAAACTTGGTGCACGAAATTGTGATTATACTTTTCACAACTCCGCACAACTAACCAGCAAGTGCACTGGGTCGTCCAAGTAATACCTTACGTGAGTAAGGGTCGATCCCACGGAGATTGTCGGCTTGAAGCAAGCTATGGTTATTTTGTAAATCTTAGTCAGGAGATTAATGATAAGAGTGATTGTATTTATGAAAAATAAATAACATGAAATAAATAGTACTTGTGATTCAGTAATGAGAAACAGGCTGAGGTTCTGGAGATGCTCTGTCATCTGAATTTCTGCTTTTCTACTGTCTTCTTCTCCAAACACGCATGGCTTCTTTCAATGGCAAGCTATATGATCCTCTCGAATGAAAAAAACCATGTACGATCTCTGCACTGCTAATCAACTGTCAGATTTCTCGTCTCGGATGAAAAATACCATGTACAACTACCGCACGGCTAATCATCTGTCGATTCCCACTAGCGTTGGAATAGGACCCTTGTCCTTTTGCACACTGTCACTGCGCCCAACATTCGCAGGTTTGAAGCTTGTCACATTCATCCCTTCCCAGATCCTACTCGGAATTCCACAGACAAGGTTTAGACTTTCCGGA
This sequence comes from Arachis ipaensis, assembly GCF_000816755.2. NCBI lineage: Eukaryota > Viridiplantae > Streptophyta > Magnoliopsida > Fabales > Fabaceae > Arachis > Arachis ipaensis. The sequence goes on along the minus strand of NC_029793.2, from coordinate 113,455,603 downwards.
TCCCAGGAATGTTGCCAATTGGTTCTAGCCTCTACCACGAAGGTTCTAACCTCCGGACTCGGTCCGTGGATTAGAAACCCAAGAGATACGCACTCAAGCTGTCGCCCAATGACTACGTTGAGCTCAGATAGAACAGATGTGGTTTTCAGGCATACGTTCATAGAATTGAGAATAATGATGAGTGTCACGGATCATATCATTCTCTAGATTGAAGTACGAGTGAGTATCTTAGAATAGAATCAAGCGTGATTAAATAGAAAACAGTAGTAATTGCATTAATCCATTGAAACACAGCAGAGCTCCTCACCCCCAGCTATGGGGTTTAGAGACTCATGTCATAGAAGATACAATATGAAGTGTAAAATGACATAAGTTACAAAATGAATCTCTAAAAGTAGTTTTTATACTAAACTAGTAACTTAGGTTTACAGAAAATGAGTAACTAAGTGCAGATAGTGCAGAAATCCACTTCTAGGACCCACTTGGTGCGTGTCTGGGATGAGCTTTCAAGATTTCACGTGCATATGCCCAAAGTTGGTGTTAAACACCACCCTGGGTGCCCGAATGGGCGTTTAACGCCGAAAAAGGTGCTAGTTCTGGAGTTTTACACTAGAAAGTTTTAGGCTGACTTTGAACGCCAGTTTCAGCCATCAATTCTCAGGCAAAGTATAGATTATTATATATTGCTGGAAAGCCCAGGATGTCTACTTTCCAACGCAATTTAAACCGCGCCAATTGGGCTTCTGTAGCTCGATAAAATCCATTTCGAGTGTAGGAGGGTCAGAATCCAACAGCATCTGCAGTCCTTTTTCAGCCTCTGAATCAGATTTTTGCCCAGGTACCTCAATTTCAGCCAGAAAATACCTGAAATTATAGAAAAATGCATAAACTCATAGTAAAGTCCAGAAATGTGATTTTTGAATAAAAACAAATAAAAATATAATAAAAAGTGACTAAAACATACTAAAAACTATGTAAAAATAATGCCAAAAAGGGTATAAATTATCCGCTCATCACATATATACATACAACATCCCTGGCCCTGACCTATTCAAGAAGTCCCTAAGCTAGTGCCCAGGCTAGCCTAGACTCTATACTCACCTAGTTTCTCTAAACTACTAAAGCGAGGGAAATACGTTCTAAGTGTTCAAAACTCAAGTCAGGTGGAACGTCATCGAAAGGTAGAACATCATCTACTACTCCTTTACACGATCAGACATTGCCATATGACGTCTCTCTGGTACCTCATCAAGTATCCACACAACAGGAGTCTCGTACACATGATTTAGATTAAAGTTCACGTACAAACGGGGTACAGACATTGGCTGGTCTCATAGTATATACATATAAACAGAGAACGAGATTCACCCTAGACTCAGAAGACTACCTAGAGCGGAATCCTTTTTGCAAACGGTCATCATTGAACTACGGAAGGGTACTCATGCTTCCATCTGAAGGGGAAAGGGAGAGAGAAGGGGTAAGAACTGGGGAGTTCTTAGTAGGACCCGGGTTATTAGTTAAGTTTATTAATTCCGTATTGTTTAGCAGACAAATAGCAAAAAAGCTGAGAAACAGTGAACAGAAGATACGGATAAATAGAGAAAATAGAGAAAACAGAAAGCAGAACACAAACAAAAGAATACAAGAAAACAAAACACCAATACAAAGAATAGAATACAAACAAACAAAGCATACATTCATTTAACAACCATAACAGAGGAAATGCACAACCAAGTATGATACATGTCTGTCCTATGCAGGCCATGAGATCACGTGTCGGTTTACACCCTACAGCCTGACATTACCTAGGAACAAGTCCCAGATATGGCTTCCCTTTGTGTCCTTAGTGCATATGTGTCGGTGGTAAGAATACCACTCCTTCGTGACTACCGACAGTCGGCGCAAAGCTCGACCCCATAATATACGCA
>NC_029793.2:113433421-113453650 GCF_000816755.2 Arachis ipaensis | reverse complement strand
GTCAGGAGATTAATGATAAGAGTGATTGTATTTATGAAAAATAAATAACATGAAATAAATAGTACTTGTGATTCAGTAATGAGAAACAGGCTGAGGTTCTGGAGATGCTCTGTCATCTGAATTTCTGCTTTTCTACTGTCTTCTTCTCCAAACACGCATGGCTTCTTTCAATGGCAAGCTATATGATCCTCTCGAATGAAAAAAACCATGTACGATCTCTGCACTGCTAATCAACTGTCAGATTTCTCGTCTCGGATGAAAAATACCATGTACAACTACCGCACGGCTAATCATCTGTCGATTCCCACTAGCGTTGGAATAGGACCCTTGTCCTTTTGCACACTGTCACTGCGCCCAACATTCGCAGGTTTGAAGCTTGTCACATTCATCCCTTCCCAGATCCTACTCGGAATTCCACAGACAAGGTTTAGACTTTCCGGATCCCAGGAATGTTGCCAATTGGTTCTAGCCTCTACCACGAAGGTTCTAACCTCCGGACTCGGTCCGTGGATTAGAAACCCAAGAGATACGCACTCAAGCTGTCGCCCAATGACTACGTTGAGCTCAGATAGAACAGATGTGGTTTTCAGGCACGCGTTCATAGAATTGAGAATAATGATGAGTGTCACGGATCATATCATTCTCTAGATTGAAGTACGAGTGAGTATCTTAGAATAGAATCAAGCGTGATTAAATAGAAAACAGTAGTAATTGCATTAATCCATTGAAACACAGCAGAGCTCCTCACCCCCAGCTATGGGGTTTAGAGACTCATGTCATAGAAGATACAATATGAAGTGTAAAATGACATAAGTTACAAAATGAATCTCTAAAAGTAGTTTTTATACTAAACTAGTAACTTAGGTTTACAGAAAATGAGTAACTAAGTGCAGATAGTGCAGAAATCTACTTCCGGGACCCACTTGGTGCGTGTCTGGGCTGAGCTTTCAAGCTTTCACGTGCATATGCCCAAGGTTGGATTAAACGCCACCCTAGGTGCCAAAATGGGCGTTTAACACCAAGAATTATGCCTGTTCTGGCGTTTTACGCCAGAAAGTTTTAGGCTGTCTTTTAACACCAGTTTGGGCCATCAATTCTCGGGTAAAGGATGGACTTTTATATATTGCTGGAAAGCCCAAAATGTCTAATTTCCAACGCAATTGAGAGCGCGCCAATTGGCCTTCTGTAGCTCCAGAAAATCTACTTTGAGTGCAGGAGAGTTAGAATCCAACAGCATCTACAGTCCTTTTTCAGCCTCTGTATCAGATTTTTGCTCAGGTCCCTCAATTTCAGCCAGAAAATACCTGAAATAGAAAAACACACAAACTCATAGTAAACTCCAGAAATGTGATTTTTGAATAAAAACTAATAAAAACATAATAAAAAGTAATTAAATCATACTAAAAACTATGTAAAAACAATGCCAAAAAGGGTATAAATTATCCGCTCATCACAACACCAAACTTAAATGTTGCTTGTCCCCAAGAAACCAAAAACAAAATAGGAGAAAAATAAGAGAATATACAATAAATTCCAAAATATCAATGAAGCTTAGTTCCAATTAGATGAGCGGGACTAGTAGCCTTTTTGCTTATGAACAGTTTTGGCATCTCACTTTATCCTTTGAAGTTCAGAATGATTGGCATCCATAGGAAGTCAGAATTCAGATAGTGTTATTGATTCTCCTAGCTCATTATGTTGATTCTTGAACACAGCTACTTTATGAGTCTTGGCCGTGACCCTAAGCATTTTGTTTTCCAGTATTACCACCGGCTACATAAATGCCACAGACACATGACTGGGTGAACCTTTTTCAGATTGTGACTCAGCTTTGCTAGAGTCCCCAGTTAGAGGTGCCCAGAGCTCATAAGCACACTCTTTTTGCTTTGGACCACAACTTTAACCGCTCAGTCTCAACTTTTTCACTTGACACCTTCACGCCACAAGCACATGGTTAGGGGCAGCTTGGTTTAGCCGCTTAGGCCAGGATTTTATTTCTTTGGACCCTCCTATCCATTAATTCTCAAAGCCTTTGATCCTTTTTACCCTTTCCTTTTGGTTTAAAGGGTTATTGGCTTTTTCTACTTGCTTTTTCTTTTTTTTTTCTTTTTTCTTTTGCAAGCTTTTCACTGCTTTTTCTTGCTTCAAGAATCAATTTTATGATTTTTCAGATTATCAATAACATTTCTCCTTTTTCATTATTCTTTCAAGAGTCAATAATTTTAACATTCATAAATAACAAAATAAAAAATATGCACTGTTTAAGCATTCATTCATAAAACAAAAATTATTGCCACCATATCGAAATAATTAAAATAATTTCAAGATAAATTTCGAAACCCATGTACTTCTTTTTCTTTTGCAGTTAAAAGCATTTTTCATTTAAGAAAGGTGAAGGATTCATAGGATATTTATAGCTTTAAGACATAGACTCTTAAACTTTATTGATCATAAAAATAAGACATAAAATAAACATAAAAGCAGACAAATAATAATGAAAGAAAGGAAATTAAAGACATAAAAATAAATGACTCTAATACTAATGCTTATGTAACTCTTAAAATAGGTTTCTAATAATAAAAGTTATCACAGAGTTAGGACTCAACAACCTTGATTTTGAGGGGTAGGTGCTCCTTCAATCTGTGGGACGTCCAACTCTTCAAGGGACAGCTTCTGACGCTTTAGCTCCTATATTTCACGCCCTTATTTCTCTTGTTCTATGAGCATTTTGCAGAGCATGTTGTTTTGATTCTGCTGCTCTTCTTTGAGTTGATTCACAGCTTCTTGTAGCTTGGTGACAGATGCTTTTAAGTAGGCCCAATAGTCAAATTGAGGAATTTCTGAGAGGAGCTCATGAGCCCCCCTCTTGATGAGGTTATCTTGAATTTGAGGTCCATCCATCACTTTTTTTGTGATTGGGTGTTCAACTGTGATATAATCATCCACACCCATCTGTACCCCAGCATCTTTGCATAATAGACTAATCAAGCTTGGGTAGGTCAATGTGGCCTCAGTGGATTCCTTGTTTGCAAACATGTAAATTTCAACAGGGATCAGCTGATGAATCTCTACCTCCTTCTCCAGCATAATACAGTGGATCATCACTGCCCTCTTGACAGTGACTTCAGATTGGTTGCTGGTTGGGAGTATAGAACGCCCAATGAAATCCAGCCACCCTCTAGCAACTGGTTTGAGATCTCCTCTCTTTAACTGGTTTGGGACACCTTTTGAATTGGTAATCCACTTGGTTCCAGGGAGGCATATGCCCTCTAGAACTTGATCTAGCCTTTTATCCTTGGCCATTCTCATGTTAAAGGACTCGGATCATCTTATAGTTGAGGAAGTTTGAGAACTTCTCTCACTTTGTCAAAGTGGAAGTAAATAACCTTCCCTCTGACCATAGTCTGAAAGGAGTAGAAAGCAATTCCCTCTAATCTTTTCTTTTCTGTCATCCACAGATTTGCATAAAATTCCTGGACCATGTTTCTTCCAACACGTATCTCAGGATTAGTCAGGACTTCCTAGCCCCTATTTTGAATCTGCTCTTGGATCTCCGGGTATTCATCTTCTTTCAGATTGAACCTAACTTTCGGGATCATTGATCTTCTGCACACAATTTTGAAATAATGGTCTGCATGTTCTTTGGTGCAGAAGTTCTCATGCATCCAACGTGGTTTTGGATTGCTTTCTTTCCTCTCTCTTGAAGCGGTTTGTCTTCCTTTGGGTGCCATGAGATTGGTTTGTTTTATCTTAGGGATCACGGAAATCACACCAAACTTAGAGATTTGCTTGTCCTCAAGAAAAATAGAAAGAAAGAAGATGAATAGAGGGAGAGAAGGATATGAATGATGGAGTAAAGGGGATGGCCGAATTTATAAATAAAGGGGAGAGAGGGAAGGGGTTCAAAATTTTTAGAAAAAGATATGCTTTGAAAGATATGATTGATAAAAGATAAACATGATATGAAAAAGAGAAGATTGTTTTCAAAATTTAAGAGATATGAAAAAGATATGATGAGGTTAGATCTAAATTTTTGTTTATGCATTTAAGAAATAAAAGATAATACAAATGAGTTAAAAAGATTTGAAAAGAAATTGGAAATATGAATAAGTTTTTGAAAAGGAATTGAAAAGAATTGAAAAAGAATTAAAATGAATTTATAAGATTATAAATTTTTGTGAATGAAAATTTAAAAAATGAATGTTTGTAATATTTGGATGCAGAAAATTTTGATTTAAAACATGAAAATTCGAAAAAAATTGAATTGGAAACGAAATTACTTCTCCCCTAGCTGTTCTGGTGTTAAACGCCCAGAATGATAACCATTCTGGCGTTTAACGCCCATCTGGTGGCCATTTTGGGCGTTTAACGCCCAGCCAGGTACCATGGCTGGCGTTAAACGCCAGAAATCCTTCTTTACTGGGTGTTTTTCTGAACGCCCAGAATGCTGCCAATTCTGGCGTTAAATGCCCAGAATGCTGCCCATTCTGGCATTTAACACCCAGAATGATACCTTTACTAGCATTTTGACACCAGTGAGCTCCTTTTCTCTGTGATTTCTCTATTTTATGTCTTGAACCTCTATTTTCCTAACTTATTCACTGAAATGCATTAGCTAACATTAGGAACAAAATTAAATGGACTTATATAATTGTTATAAACATCTAAATTTTGATAATGGCTGGGTTGCCTCCCAGTAAGCACTTCTTTACTGTCTTTAGCTGGACTTTTACTGAGCTTTTTAATTTAGTCTCAGTTTTGAGCATTCTTGCTCAACATAACCTTCAAGATAATGTTTGATTCTCTGTCCGTTAACAAGATAATGCCAAAAAGGGTATAAATTATCCGCTCATCACCTACTCATGTGAATCAGAAAAACCATGTGCATTGAAACGTTATGTTTGCTTTCATGTTCATTATTTTTACCTTTAAAAAAAAGAAGTTATTTTACAGCATAAATAAATAAATAGGGGACAAAATTACCCCAATGTTAAGTTTAATAAAAGATCAATGCATATGTGGTGAAATTAAAGAAAAATTTGATACATGAGTATGTGATACAAAAGTGGAAATTTTGTGTAGCTAGGCATGATTTTAGAATTACATAGAGTGTGTGTGTGTGTATTAGGTGAGAGCTTAGGTTAGTCGAAGATTCATATTATAGCTCACTTGGCCATACATATATCCTTACCCTTACCTTAGCCCCATTACAACCTTGAAAAGATCTCATGATGTTTGCATTTTTACACTAAATATTTGTTGATTAGTTAGATGAAGAACAAAATTTTAGAAAGCATAACTAGAGAAGAGTATAGTGATCAACCCTAGACACTTGAGAGATTAGAGTGCACATACACTACCAGTGAGGGTTCAATGCTTGATTCTATGTTCCCTGCTTTCGTGAGCTATCTTCTTATAAGTTTACTTGTCTTTACTGTATGATTTGAATTAGTGAATTTTGATTTGTACTTGTCTTGGAGAAATTGTTCACTTTTAACCAAGTAGATAGAAACATCTTAGCATATAGTTACATTCATATACATAGATTGCATTGCATGAGTCTTAGTTTTCCCCATTCATTCTTTCTATCTCCGTGAGCTTAGCATGGGACATGCTAATATTTAAGTGTGGGGAGATTGATAAACCACTATTTTATGGTTTATCTTATGCTCAATTGAGTGATTTTTATCAAGCCTTTGCACACTTATTCATATAATTTGCATGGTTTTACAATTCCTTCCCAATTTTGCTATATAATTGGAAACTTGCTTCCTAAGCCTTTAAATTGTGTATTTTAAATTTCCTTTTATACCATTCGATACTGTGATTTGTGTGTTAAGTGCTTTCAGGCTATATAGGGTAGGAATGGCTTAGAGAATGGAGAGGAAGCTTGCATAAATGGAAGGAGCACATCAGTTAAAAGAGATAAACAACGATGAGCGATGTGTGCGCGTACCTGACGCGTATGTGTGGAACGCGAAAAGGACCATCGACGCGTGCACGTGACTGACGCGTACGCGTGACATGCGCCACGTGTAGAAAACGCAGAAAATGCTGGGGGTGATTTTGGGCTGAGTTTGGACCCAGTTTTCGGCCCAGAGACACAGACTAGAGCCATGGGACAAGCAGAGACTCAACACACTTTCACATTACACAATTTTAGCTTTTAGTTTTGAATCTTAGAGAGAGAATACTACTTTCTCTAGGTTTTCTTCACATTCAAAGATTTAGAGTTTTATGCTTTTGATTTGGATATTGAGAGGAGTTACTACCTCCGTTGAAGTTCTATTATTCTAGTTTGTTTCCTTATTCCTTTACTCTTTTTAATTACTCATTAACCCTGTTTAGATACGTATGTTTATGATTTTGGGGTTTATTAATGCAAAGTACTACTTTTACCTTTAATTAATTTTCAACAATTACTTAATTTATTATATCTTCTCTTTATTCCCTTTATATACCTGTGAACGTTGTATTGTATTCATGTCAATGGAGTATACTCCCAACTTGACTTGGGAGTTGATTAATGGGAGAACCTTGACTTGGGATACTCAAGTATTAATTTTAATTGGAAGTTGTTGGCTGACTTCCTAGTCTCTAACTCTAATCCTTCCTTACGGAGAGGAGTAGGACTTGAGGTTTATAGTTGGTTAGTTAGTTATTTGACTTTCCCTTATCAGGTAAGGGATGACTGAGTAGAACAACAACCTCTTAATATTACTGATGCGTGGCAGAAGTTGACCAATTAAGAAATTAATAAACGAAATGCATTGCAAGTACAGTCCTTAACCAGCTAAGATCTGCCTCATCAATTTAGAAAAGTTGTCACGAAATTTAGAAATAAAAATACTGGGAGTATGAGTCACAGGTCGTCTCCCAACGAGTTATAGAAAAGGGTGCTAATTTATTAACCAGTAATTTTCAAGAAAGTTTAAGTTGGATAATGAGCAATTTAAAATAACTGTAAACTAAAGCAATAAACTAAGAATCATTATTAATATTAAAAGGCCTTGACTGGGGAATGATTAATTGGAAGTTCTATCCTTGTTGGAATCTTCTCTAGTGTAGTGTAAAGAGGTTGTTGTTTTCACTTAGTTAACCCTTACTAAATAAAGGAAAGTCAAGTGATTGAGCTAACTCTTATCCGTAAATCCTAGTCTTCTCCCTTGGAAAGGTCTAGCGTTAGTAGATACAGAATTAGCCAACAACGTCCAATTTGACTAAGCACTTGAGCATTCCAACTCAAGTGTCTCCTTTTAATCAACCCCATGTCAAGTAGAAAATCTACTCCATTGACATGGATATAATACTCATAAAAATATAAGAAGACATAATAAATTAAATAAAATAAAATAGAGGATTAACAATTAATTAAAAGTAAAGGTAACTCTATATATTAATAAATCCAAAATGCAACATACTTATCTGAATAGGGTCAACGATCAACTGAAAAGAGGAAAGGAATAAAGAAACAAACTAAAGTAGTAACTTCAACAGAGGTAATGACTCTTCAACATCCAAAATCCAAAGTAAAAGCATAAACTATCAATGTAAAGCTAATCTAGATTCAGATCTAAAACTAAAAGTAATCCTAATATCAATGTATCTGAATGTGTGTGGATGCGTGTTGAGTCTCTGCATGTTTCCTAGCTTTAGTCTGTGTTTCTGGGCTAAAAACTGGGTCAAAACGCGGCCCGAAATCACCCCCAGCGTATTCTGTTATTTCTGCAGATCGCGCAGGTCACGCGTACGCATCGTTCACGCGTTCGCGTCATTTAGCAATTTTCCTTGTCACGCGATCGCGTCGTCCACGCGTTCATGTCATATGTGCAGACTCCAATCCACCCGTTCACGTCAGGCACGTGCTCGCGTCGCTGTGATTTCTTCATTTCGCGCGCTCGCGTGAGCCATGCGCTCATGTCAGTGTTCACTGGTCATCTCCTTAGTTTCTTGTGTTCCTTCCATTTTTGCAAGCTTCCTCTCCATTCTCTGAGCTATTCCTGCCCTATGAAGCCTGAAACACTTAACACATGGATCACGACATCGAATGGTATAAAGGAGAGTTAAAATATACTAATTAAAGGTTTCTAGGAAGCAAGTTTTCAACCATAAACAATATTAGGAAGGAATTATAAAATCATGCAATTCATATGAATAAGTAGGTAATGGCTTGATAAAAACCACTCAATTAAACACAATATAAATCATAAAATGGTGGTTTATCAACCTCCCCACACTTAAACATTAGCATGTCCTCATGCTTAGCTTAAGGAGATAAAATAAATGAGTCGAGAAATGCAAGACTCATGCAATGCAATGCAACCTATATATATATATATATATATATATATGAATGCAACTATATGATTCTTGTCTACTTGGTTAAAAGTAAATAAGCTCTTCAAGACAAACATAAATCAAATTCCACTAATTCAAATTATATAGTAAAAACAGGTAATATTGTAAGAAGACAGCTCATGAAAGCAGGGAACATAGAGTTAAGCATTGAACCCTCACTGATGGTGTATATGCACTCTAGTCACTCAAGTGTATAGGGTAATCACTCTACTCTTCTCTAATCATGCTTTCTAAATTTTGTTCTTCACCTAATCATTCAACAATATTTAATGTACTAATGCAAACTTCATGAGGTCTTTTAAAGGTTGTAATGGGGCCAAGGTAAGGGTAAGGGTATACATATGGCTAAGTGAGCTATAAATTGAATCTTTGATTAACCTAAGCTATCACCTAACATACATACACTCTATATAACTCTAGAATCATGCCTAGCTATCCATAATTTTCCCATTTTTGCATATTTCACATACTCATGTATCAACTTTTCTCTTAACTTGTATCACATATGCATTGATTTTTCATTAGACTAAACATTGAGGTAATTTTGTCCCCTTATTTATTTATTTAATTACTTAATTACTTGAATATTTTTGGATTTTTTTTTCAGCATAGAAATAAACATATCATTATCAATGCACATAGATTTTCAATTTCTCTAGTTTCACATGAGTAAGTACCCAAGTTTCCATTATTTTATCATGACACATTCCCTTATTAACCCATTTTTCCACAATCTTCCCATACTCAATTAACACACAAATTCTATCTTAAGCTAACCAAAGATTCAATTAGGATATTTAATTATTTTTCTGCTTAAGGCTAGTAATGTGGTAAAATATAGAACAAATGGGATTAAAAAGGCTCAAAGTTGCTAACAAAGGTGATTGAAAGGGTAGGCTTATTTGGGATAAGTGAGCTAAACAAGTAATGGCCTCAATCATATGCATGCATATAACACATTAAACATTGGACATATAGGATGGAACAAAATAAAGATTACAATCATAGAGAAATAAACACACTTGAATAATATTTATGGTTAAATAATGTAACTATGTTATTAGGCTCAAGTCTTACAGGTTGTGTGTTCTTAGCTTTTTAACAATGTTCCAAATACAACTTCTACAAATTTTAACACAAAAAATTTTGATTTAAATTAGTGAAATTTTTCAAAAATAGGGTCTTAAAAGAAACTTATTATTTTTCAATCAAGTAGAACATGCATGCAATTAACCTATTACTATGCAATTTATCTTATCCTAAACAAAAGAGAAATTAACTAAATATCCTATTTTATTGGTGTTTTAAGGAAAAGAAATTACCTCCGGAAGTCAGGTACTGACCGACCTCCCCACACTTAAAGCTTTGCACCATCCTCGGTGCCATCTGTCAGAAACAAGGGGGGCTGGTAGCAACATCACCATCGGGACCGTCATGGCTCCCTGTGCTGGTAAATGAAGTAGAGTCCGGGGTGTCTGGGTCTTCTTTAGGTGGTTGGTTATCAACAAGTAGCTCCTTGAGGTATGTAAATCTGCGCTTGTTACGGCGCTCTCTTTGCGTTCCTTTCTGTTCAATCCGGTCTAGCCTCTCAGGTATCTGATGGAGTAGTTGGTTTGTTGAAGGTGCTTGTGATGTAGAAGAAGAAGGGATATCTTCTGCTGGTTCTGTGCTTCGGTTGATAGTGGCTGCTGGAGATCTGATATACTTCCCGTTAGGGACGTATTGATCATCTCGTGGAATCATGGCCTTGGTGTCCCCAGCTCTATAGGAGACTCCGGCTGCTGAGACTAGATCTGAAACTAAGGCGGGAAAGGGTAGGTTGTCCGCAATTTGTACGTGTCCCATAGCATGCCGAATGTGTCTTGGTAAATTGAGGTGCTGGTCTGTAAGGATACACCAGAGTAGAACAGCCATGTCTGCAGTAAAGAAAGACTCGTGAGTGTTCTGAAAGATGTAATGAGATATGATCTGTGCCCATACTCGAGCCTCCAAGGTGAGTGCTGAAGCCAAGATTCTCTTAGGTCGGAAATGATGGTATCCGTAGATCCATATGCTGCCAGGTTGTGTGATAACTCTGAGAACGGCGTCCCAGTCGAATTGGTATGTCTGGCGCTTGAGTGAGGCTTCTTGAAATGCGTCCAATCCTTCTGGAGCAGGGGGAAGACCTAAAGCTCGCTGAATAGCTTCTTCTGTTATAGGGACTTGCTTCTGACAGACGTAGACAGACTGCATGGTTGGCATGTAAAAATTGGAGTAGAATTCGACTACCCATGAAAGATTAACCTGCCGTGGCTGTCTCCGTAGGAATCCTATTGTCTTCGCTCAATGCGGGGCTCAACAAATTCAGCAATGTTGGTCGGGAGGATAAGAAGGTACTCATTGTTATAATTCCTCTCTGCCAGGATGGGGAACATCTACTCACAGTAGCGGTTAGTGAACCGCGTAGTGTCATTTGCTGGAAGAGCTTTTTCTTTTTCATCGACCGTGATGATCCTCTTGATTCGCTTTGTTGAGGGTTTCACCACTATTGAAGATGGTTCTGCCACTAATGCTCTTTTTGTTCCTCTCCTTGCTGGTGGTTTGGGAGTAGCTTTCTCTTTACCTTTCTTGGTGGCCATCCTGTAAAAGGAAACAAAAAGTAATATGTAAAGCTAAGGGTTCGAGCAAGGGAGCGAATATTATTGGTGATAATCAATGCACGGTAAAGAAGGATGTTGTTAACACATGGTCTAGACTACATGTGAAAAGTTCAACAAAGGTAATATAGCAAGTGCATGTGATGGCAATTAAATGCAAGATGTTTATTAGCATGGCGGCAAAGGCATGAGTAGCGTAGATTAAGCATTCAATGTCCAAGTTAGATTACCAACCCTTTCAAACTAACAACCTGTTTGTATTGACAATTATATTTAATTAATAAAATATAAAAGGAGTTTTGTGAAAAACAGGCATTAAAGTAGTAGAATAGAATAATTAAAAATAATGTGCAATGCCATACGGGCTTTTTCACAAACACATAGCATGCATGGGAAATATGTTATTGAAAGTAGTAAATTGAACATGCAAGCAACCCTTTAAGAAGTAATATTAATTGTCAAACAATTTCACAATAGTTCACAAGCAAAATATAGAAGAAAATAATCACCTAATTAAATTTTTAACACCAATTAAAGGAATGAAAAGACATAAAAAAGAAAGGAAAAGAAGATATAGATAATGAAAGTGAAAAGAAAAAGGAAAAGAAAACATAAACATAAATAAAAGTAATAATGGAAAAATAAAAAGAAAGAAGAAAAAGAACCTTGAGAATGGATGTGAAAAATAAGAAGTAGAAAGTAAAAAGTGAAAAAGAGTAAGGAGGGAAGAAGAGAGAAGAAAGAAATAAGAAGGGAAAAAAATATTTAAATTTGGGGAAGAAAAGATATGATATTTGGCTGATCTGGATAATCTGTGCGCCGCATGTGACACGGACGCGTGGGTCACGCGGTCGCATGGTATGCGATGTTTTTCAAATGACGCGGACGCGTGGGTCACGCGGTCGCGTGACTTGATTCGTGCTAGTGGCGCGAGAGCAGCCTCGCGTTTGCGCGACTCTCTGTTTCAAACTCATCTTGCCAAAATTTAGGGTGACGCGTTCGCGTGGGTGACGCGATCGCATGAATGACCATATGTTGGAAACGACGCGGACGTGTAGGGCACGCGATCGCGTGGTAGGGCTGGTGCTTCCAGCATCATTCCAGCCCAGCTCCATCGTAACTTGCTGCCATACACCTCTTTTACGTCGATTTTTAGGGGCACGCGTTCGCGTGGGTGACGCAGACGCGTGGGGAGGCTAATTTTTCAAAATGACGCGGCCGCGTCAGGACACGGTCGCGTGAGCATGTTAGTGCCTAAGGCACGCCTCCAGCCACGCTTTCGCGTGACTTTCTGTTCAATTCCCTTTTCTTCCTAATGCAACTATGACGCGGACGCGTCAGCGACGCTTACGCGTCGCATGCGTTTTATATATATATATATACAGAATGCAAATACAAATGCAGGCTATATGTAGAGATTATGGGAAGTGTCATTAACAAAAACAAAAATAAAGTAAGGTAAACTAAAACTAAGACTGAAATGGAACGACCATACCATGGTGGGTTGTCTCCCACCTAGCACTTTGCTTTTACGTCCTTAAGTTGGACGCTCGTTAGGCTCATTCTGTCTTCAGACTCATTCTGCTTCTGTTGGTGGAAGACCTCTAGTTCCTTGTGATCCTTCATCTTTTCACCATGATAGAGCTTTAGGCGATGTCCATTGACCTTTAGAAATTTGGAGCTAGAAGGATGACGCAGGTGAAAAACTCCGTATGGTTCTGCCTTTTCTACTCTATATGGGCCTTTCCATCTTGATCTCAGTTTATCGGGCATGAGCCTCAGTCTGGAGTTATAAAGAAGAACTAACTCCCCTGGTCTAAATTCTCTCCTTTTTATATGCTTGTCATGGACAGCCTTCATCTTTTCTTTGTATCTCCTGGAGTTGTCATATGCTTCTAGGCGAAGGTTCTCAAGTTCTGCTAGTTGCAGCTTCCTTTCAGCACCAGCTTCCTCAAAATTCATGTTGCACTCCCTCATAACCCAGAAAGCCTTGTGTTCCACCTCTACTGGAAGGTGGCAAGCCTTTCCGTATACCAAGCGAAAGGGGCTCATCCCAATGGGTGTTTTGTATGTTGTTCTATATGCCCAGAGTGCATCTTGTAGCCTGGCACTCCAGTCCTTCCTATGAGATTTTACTATCTTCTCCAAAATACGCTTAATCTCTCTGTTAGAGACTTCTGCTTGCCCATTAGTCTGGGGATGGTAAGCTGTTGCTACTCTGTGAACTATCCCATGCTTCTTCAGTAATCTGTTAGTCTCTTGTTACAAAAGTGGGTGCCTTGATCGCTCACGATTGCTCGGAGTGATCCAAAGCGGCAAATAATATGGTTTCTAACAAAGGAAACAATAGTGTTAGCATCATCAATACGGATGGGAATTGCTTCCACCCATTTAAAAACATAATCTACGGCTAACAGTATATAAAAGTAACCATTAGAATTTGGAAATGGACCCATGAAGTCAATGCCCCAAACATCAAAAATTTCACAGAAAAGCATAATCTGTTGAGGCATCTCATCCCTCTTGGATATATTACCAAACCTTTGGCAAGGGAAGCAAGATTTACAAAATTCAACAGCGTCTTTAAAAAGAGTAGGCCACTAAAATCCACAGTCTAGAATTTTTCTAGCTGTTCTTTGAGGGCCAAAATGTCCTCCATTCTCAGATGAGTGGCAGGCCTCTAAAATGGACTGGAATTCTGATTGAGGTACACACCATCTAATTACCTGGTCAGTACCACACCTCCATAAATATGGATCATCCCATATATAATATTTGGACTCACTTTTCAGCTTGTCTCTTTGATGCTTAGTGAAATTTGGAGGAAAAGTGTGGCTAACTAGATAATTAGCTACAGATGCATA
Source organism: Arachis ipaensis (assembly GCF_000816755.2). Classification (NCBI taxonomy): domain Eukaryota; kingdom Viridiplantae; phylum Streptophyta; class Magnoliopsida; order Fabales; family Fabaceae; genus Arachis; species Arachis ipaensis. Next base: position 113,439,792 of record NC_029793.2, on the reverse strand, counting down.
CCAAGGAACTACTTCAGATACTGCATGTAAGCTATCAAATGAGAAATTATCATTTATAGGAGTGGAATCATCCTTAATGTGCTCAAGGCGACTTAAGTGGTCTGCCACTAAATTCTGGTTACCACTCCTATCCTTAATTTCTAAATCAAATTCTTGCAGCAGTAGTATCCAACGTATTAGCCTTGGCTTGGACTCCTTTTTAGCTAGTAAATATTTTAGAGCTACATGATTTGAGTACACTACTACCTTAGTACCAAGTAAATAGGCTCGGAATTTATCTAGAGCAAAAACAATAGCTAGAAGCTCTTTTTCAGTAGTAGTATAGTTAGATTGGGCAGCATCTAAAGTCTTAGATGCATAAGCAATTACAAAAGGATCCTTACCTTCGCGCTGAGCCAGCGCCACTCCTACTGCATGGTTAGAAGCATCACACATAATTTCAAATGGCTGGCTCCAGTCTTGTCCTCTCACAATTGGAGCTTGAGTCAGGGAGATCTTCAGCTTGTCAAACGCTTACATGCAATCCACACTGAACTCGAACTCAATATCTTTCTGCAGCAATCTGGATAAAGGCAACGCTACCTTACTGAAGTCCTTAATGAATCTCCTGTAAAAACCTGCATGGCCAAGGAACGAATGGACTTCCCTCACGGAGGAGGGGTAAGGTAAACTAAAAATAACATTCACCTTTGCTGGATCTACAGAAATGCCAGTATTAGACACAACATGTCCTAGTACAATTCCTTGTTTTACCATAAAGTGACATTTCTCAAAATTCAACACAAGGTTTGTACTAACACATCTGTCTAATACTCTAGATAAACTATCCAAGCAAAGGATAAATGAATCACCATATACGCTAAAATCATCCATAAAAACCTCCATACAGTTCTCAATGAGATCAGAGAAAAGACTCATCATGCACCTTTGGAAAGTAGCTGGTGCATTGCATAAGCCAAAGGGCATTCTCTTATAAGCATAAGTTCCAAAAGGACATGTAAAAGTAGTCTTTTCCTGATCTTCAGGAGCTATATAAATTTGAAAATATCCTGTATAACCATCTAAAAAGCAATAATGGGATTTACCTGACAGGCGATCAAGCATCTGATCAATAAATGGCAAGGGGTAATGATCCTTGCGAGTGGCTTGGTTGAGACACCTATAGTCAATGCAAACTCTCCATGAATTCTGCACTCTAGTTGTCAGGAGCTCTCCGTGCTCACTCTTTATTGTTGTGACTCCAGACTTCTTGGGCACCACTTGTACTGGACTGACCCATTCACTGTCTGAGATGGGGTAAATGATATCTGCTTCAAGTAGTCTGGTTACTTCTTTCTTGACAACTTCTAAGATGATGGGATTCAATCTTCTTTGAGGCTGACGGACAGGCTTTGCTCCCTCTTCTAAGAATATTCTATGCTCACAAACTTGAGGGCTGATGCCTACTATATCCACCAAGCTCCATCCAATTGCTTTCTTATGTTTTCTCAGCACATTAAGCAGTTGTTCTTCTTGTTGGGAAGTGAGTTCCCTTGCAATGATAACTGGAAACTTCTGCTTATCCTCAAGGTAAGAATACTTGAGGTGTGGAGGGAGGGGCTTTAATTCCAATTTCTTTTCATGGCTAGGTTCTGGATCATTCGGGGCTGGTGATAATGGCAAAGGGTCTTCATCATGTTCAGAGGGTGTCCCCACACTTTGACCTTGCTCCATGTGCTTCTCTTCCATTTCTTTTTGGTGAACTTCAGCTACAGTTTCATTAATGATGTCGCACTGGAAGATAGAATGATCTTCCGGAGGGTGCTTCATAGCTTCATTTAAACTGAAACTCACTGTTCTGCCATCTATCTCAAAGGAGTAAGTTCCTGAGAATGCATCCAGCTTGAACTTTGAAGTCTTCAGGAATAGTCTTCCAAGAAGGATTGATGATGGTCTTCCTGAGTCATTAGGGGGCATTTCCATGATAAAGAAGTCAATAGGAAATGTGAGCCCCTTAATGCTCACTAATACATCTTCAGTAATTCTAACTACTATAATAATGCTTTTATCTACTAACACAAAACGAGCTGCCGACCTTTTTAAGAGAGGGAGCCTCAAAGTATCATATATAGACAATGGCATTATACTAACACATGCTCTTAAATCACACATGTAGTCAGAAAATGTTACACCTCCAATGGTACAGTTAACCATGCATGGACCTGGGTCACTACATTTTTCAGGTATACCTCCCATTAAAGTAGATATAGAACTACCTAAAGGAATAGTTTCTAATTCATTAATTTTATCTTTATGTATGCACAAATCTTTTAGAAACTTTGCATATTTAGGTACCTGCTGAATGACATCAAAAAGGGGAACAGTTACCTCGACCTTTTTGAATATTTCTACCATTTTGGGATCAAATTCCATCTGCTTCCTGGATTTCTTTGCAAGGTGTGAAAATGGGATAGGAAGGGCGTTACTTGCAGCTTCTGCATCCTCTGGTGTTTCATTCTGTGGTTGAGTTGCTTCTTCTTCAACTATGTTTTGTACGTCCTCTTCCTCTTCAGCATCTTCCACTTCCGCTACATCCTCAGCTGGGACGCGTTCTGGTGAGCTTGGCTCCTCCTGGTTCCTCTCCTGCAATGTGGTTCTAGACCTTAAAGTGATGGCATTGATACCACCTTTGGGATTAGGTAGGGGTTGAGAAGGAATCCCACTGGAGCTTGAAGGTTGATTGGTGGAATTAGGTGATGAATCTAACCGGGAGATGAGAGCTTGTAAAGTGGCAGTCAGACCATTTAAAGTAGAGTTCAGCTACGTCTGCATGTCTTGTTGTCCTTGTGCAAGAGAACAGAGCATCTCGTCATTTGATGAGGAACTGGAATAAGTGGTCTGAGGAACCTGTTGTTGGCTGTACTGGGATCCTTGGGACTGTCTTAGGTGAGGTGCTCTGTAAGGTTGGTTCTGATTCTGCTGTCTATTGTTGTTATTGTTATTCCACCTCTGGTTTCCATTGTTATCTTTGCCTCCTCAGTTATAGTTGTCCCTCTAACTATGGTTAGAATTATCTCTCCAACCTTGGTTGGAGTTGTCCTGCCATTCGTGGTCATAGTTGCCACCTTGTTGGTTGTATCCTTGATTCGGGCGGTCATAGAAGTTGTGAGTGGCTGCCATAGTGTTGTCTTCCTGTTGGAGCTATGGACATTCATCAGTATAATGACTATAGTCAGTACAGATCCCGCATACTCTTTGGGGAACTAACTATTGACTCTGTTGTGGAGGGTGAGGCTGAGCTTGTTGTTGTTGGTTCAACTGCATTTGCTTCAGTAGGTTGGTCAGTTCAGATATACTCTGTGTAAAAGCAGTAGTCTCAATGCTAGAGAAAACCTCTGCAACAGCTTTTGAGTGGCTGCGCTTCTGCCTCTGATTCCTAGTGGACTCAGCTAAGTCGCTAATCAGTTGCCATGCTTCATCTGCGGTCCTGTACTTTTTCATAGAACCATTACTAGCACCATCCAGTGTAGTCTTATCCTGGGGGTTCATGCCTTGAGTGAAGTAGCTGATCAACACTAGTCTATCAATCATGTGATGGGGACATGCGTCTAGAAGGTTCTTAAAACGCTCCCAGTATTCATAGAGAGTCTCTGAGTCTCCTTGAACAATGCAGGAGATCTCTTTCCTTAGTCTATATGTGACTTCAGCTGAAAAGTATTTTTCCAAAAATTCTCTTCTAAGTGTATCCCAGTTGATAACAGTCGCTTCAGGTTGAGCATAGTACCATTCCCTCGCCTTTCCCTCAAGAGAAAATGGGAAGGCGGTTGGTGTGTGAAATCATGATCATTCCATTCCTTGGTAACCGCGCTAAAAACTCAATACGCACGTTCATGATCTTATATCTGTTTCACAACATCGTATAACTAACCAGCAAGTGCACTGGGTCGTCCAAGTAATAAACCTTATGTGAGTAAGGGTCGATCCCACGGAGATTGTTGGCTTGAAGCAAGCTATGGTCACCTTGTAAATCTCAGTCAGGCGGACTAAATTGTATTAAGAAATTATAGTGGATGAAAATTAAATAAAATATAAAATAGGATAGTGGTACTTATGTAATTCATTGGTGAGAATTTCAGATAAGCGTATAGAGATGCTTTTGTTCCTCTGATCTCTGCTTTCCTGCTGTCTTCATCCAATCAATCCTACTCCTTTCTATGGCAAGCTGTATGTTGGGCATCACCGTTGTCAATGGCTACTTCCCGTCCTCTCAGTGAAAATGGTCCAAGATGCTCTGTCACGGCACAGCTATTCATCTGTCGGTTCTCGATCATATTGGAATAGGATCCGTTGATCCTTTTGCGTCTGTCACTACGCCCAGCACTCGCGAGTTTTAAGCTCATCACAGCCATCCCTTCCCAGATCCTACTCGGAATACCACAGACAAGGTTTATACTTTTCGGATCTCAGGAATGGCCATCCATGGGTTCTAACTTATACCATGAAGACACTAATAACTCGGACTCGGTCCCCTGTATTAGATATCCAAGAGATATCCATTCGATCTAAGGTAGAACTGAAGTGGTTGTCAGGCACGCGTTCATAAGTTGCGAATGATGATGACTGTCACGATCATCACATCCATCATATTGAAGTACGAATGAATATCTTAAAAGTGGAATAAGTTGAATTGAATAGAAAAACAGTAGTACTTTGCATTAATCCTTGAGGAACAGCAGAGCTCCACACCTTAATCTATGGTGTGTAGAAACTCTACCGTTGAAAATACATAAGTGATAAGGTTCAGGCATGGCCGAATGGCCAGCCCCCATGATCTAAGAACTAAACGTCCCAAGATTTCTAATACAATAGTAAAAAGTCCTATTTATACTAAACTAGTTACTAGGGTTTACAGAATTGAGTAAATGATGTAGAAATCCACTTTCGGGGCCCACTTGGTGTGTGCTTGGGCTGAGCTTGAATTTTACACGTGGAGAGGTCATTCTTGGAGTTGAACGCCAGTTTGTAACGTGTTTCTGGCGTTGAACTCCACTTTGCAACTTGTTTCTGGCGTTTGACTCCAGAATGCAGCATGGAACTGGCGTTGAACTCCAGTTTACGTCATCAATCCTTATTCAAAGTATAAACTATTATATATTTCTGAAAAGCCCTGGATGTCTACTTTCCAACACAAATGGAAGCGTGCCATTTGAAGTTCTGTCGCTCCAGAAAATCCACTTTGAATGCAGGGAGGTCAGAATCCAACAGCATCTGCAGTCCTTTTTCAACCTCTGAATCTGATTTTTGCTCAGGTCCCTCAATTTCAGCCAGAAAATACCTGAAATCACAGAAAAACATACAAACTCATAGTAAAGTTCAGAAATGTAATTTTTAATTAAAAACTAATAAAAATATACTAAAAACTAACTAAATCATACTGAAAACTATGTAAAAACAATGCCAAAAAGCGTATAAATTATCCGCTCATCACAACACCAAACTTAAATTGTTGCTTGTCCCCAAGCAACTGAAAATCAAATAGGATAAAAAGAAGAGAATATACTATAAATTCCAAAATATCAATGAAACATAGCTCCAATCAGATGAGCGAGACTTGTAGCTTTTTGCCTCTTGAATAGGTTTGGCATCTCGCTTTATCCAATGAAGTTTAGAATGATTGGTATCTATAGGAACTTAGAATTCAGATTTCAAAAGACATATGCACTGTTCAAGCATTCATTCAGAAAACAAAAAGTATTGTCACCACATCAATATAATTAAACTAAGTTCAAGGATAAATTCGAAACTCATGTACTTCTTATTCTTTTGAATTAAGAACATTTTTCATTTAAGGGAGGTGATGGATTCATAAGACATTAATAACTTTAAGACAAAGTTACTAAATACTAATGATCATGTAATAAGACACTAACATAGATAAGCACTTAACATAAAGAAAACAAAAAATAGAAAATTTGAGAACAAGGAATGAGTCCACCTTAGTGATGGTGGCGTTTCCTTCTTGAGGAACCAATGATGTCCTTGAGCTCTTCTATGTCTCTTCCTTGTCTTTGTTGCTCCTCCCTCATTGCTCTTTGATTTTCTCTAATTTCATGGAGGATGATGGAGTGATCTTGATGTTCCACCCTTAATTGTCCCATGTTGGAACTTAATTCTCCTAGGGAGGTGTTGATTTGCTCCCAAAAATTCTGTGGAGGAAAGTGCATCCCTTGAGGCATCTCAGGGATTTCTTGGTGATGAGCTTCTTCATGCGTCTCTTGAGATCCATGAATAGGCTCTCTTGTTTGCTCCATCCTTTTCTTAGTGATGGGCTTGTCCTCATCAATGAGGATATCTCCCTCTATGTCAATCCCAACCGAATTGCATAGGTGGCA
>NC_029793.2:113429349-113432720 GCF_000816755.2 Arachis ipaensis | reverse complement strand
TTTTCCATTTAAGAGAGGTGATGGATTCATATTCACTACTTTAAGGCATAGACACTTAGACACTAATGATCATGTAATAAAGACACAAACATAGATAAACATTTAACATAAGAAAACAAAAAATAGAAAATTTGAGAACAAGGAATGAGTCCACCTTAGTGATGGTGGCGTTTCCTTCTTGAGGAACCAATGATGTCCTTGAGCTCTTCTATGTCTCTTCCTTGTCTTTGTTGCTCCTCCCTCATTGCTCTTTGATCTTCTCTAATTTCATGAAGGATGATGGAGTGCTCTTGATGTTCCACCCTTAGTTGCTCCCAATAATTGTGTGGAGGAAAATGTATCCCCTGAAGTATCTCAGGGATCTCTTGATTTGCAGTCAAATGTTCTACCACTGAGCTATAGACCCTTGAGATGAATCTCTCCATCTCCTACGACTTGGAGGTGGAAGATTTTGTCTTCCATTTCCTCTTTCTAGAGGTTTCTCTGGCCTTAGGTGCCATCAATGGTTATGAAAAAAAACAAAAAAGCAATGCTTTTCCACACCAAACTTAGAGTGTTTTCTCGTCCTCGAGTAAAAGAAGAAAGAAAGGATGAGAAGAAGGAGAGATGGAGGTGTGTTGATGGTTTTGGAGGGGAATTAGAGGTGATTGGTGAAGGATTCTTGGGAAAGGGTGATATAGGATTATGAGGAGGTAAGGTGAGTAGAGGTATGTGGGGATCCTGTGGGGTCCACAGATGCTGAGATGATCCTGTGGGGTTCACAGATCCTGAGGTGTCAAGGATTTACATCTCTGCACCAATTAGGCATGTAAAACGCTTTTGCATGCAATTCTGGCGTTTAAACGCTGAATTGATGCTTGTTCTGGGCGTTCAACGCCCAGATGCAGCATGTTTCTGGTGTTGAACGCCAGTTCTATGCTTGTTTCTAGCGTTCAGCGCCAGCTCCATGCTCTGTTCTGGCGTTGAACGTCAGCCAGATGCTCCTTACTGGCGTTTAAACGCCAGTAAGTCCTTCCTCCAGGGTGTGATTTTTCTTCTGCTATTTTTGATTCTGTTTTTAATTTTTGTATTTATTTTGTGACTCCACATGATCATGAACCTAATAAAACATGAAAGAACAATAAAAATAAAAATAAAATTAGATAAATAAAAATTGGGTTGCCTCCCAACAAGCGCTTCTTTAATGTCAATAGCTTGACAGTGGGCTCTCACTGAGCCATACAGGTGATCAGGTCAATTTTATAGATTCCCAACACCAAACTTAGAGTTTGATTGTGGGGGCTTTGTTTGACTCTGTACTGAGAGAAGCTTTTCATGCTTCCTCTCCATGGTTACAGAAGGAGATCCTTGAGTTTTAAACACAAGGTTATCCTCATTTAGTTGAAGGATCAATTCTCCTCTGTCTACATCAATCACAGCTCTTGCTGTGGTTAGGAAGGGTCTTCCAAGGATGATGGATTCATCCTCCTCCTTCCCAGTATCCAGGATTATGAAATCAGCAGGGATGTAAAGGTCTTCAACCTTTACTAACATGTCCTCTACTAGTCCATAAGCCTGCTTTCTTGAGTTGTCTGCCATCTCTAGTGAGATTCTGGCAGCTTGCACCTCAAAGATTCCCAGTTTCTCCATTACAGAGAGTGGCATGAGGTTTATCCCTGACCCAAGGTCACATAGAGCTTTCTCAAAGGTCATGGTGCCTATGGTACAAGGTATTAGGAACTTTCTGGGATCCTCTTTCTTCTGAGGCAATCTCAGTTGATCCAATGCATTTAGTTCAATGGTGAACAGGGGAGGTTCATCTCCCCAAGTCTCATTACCAAATAAATTGGCATTCAACTTCATGATTGCACCAAGGAACTTGGCAACTTGCTCTTCAGTAATATTCTCATTCTCTTCAGAAGATGAATATTCATTAGAGCTCATGAATGGCATAAGGAGGTTTAATGGACTCTCTATGGTCTCCAGATGAGCCTCAGAGTCCTTTGGTTCCTCCGAGGGAAACTCCTTATTGATCTCTGGACATCCCAGGAGGTCTTCCTCAGTGGGATTCACGTCCTCTCCCTCCCTTACAGGTTCGGCCATGGTGATCAATTCAATGGCCTTGCACTTTCCTTTTGGATTCTCTTCTGTATTGCTTGGTACTGTTGGATGCAGCTTGCAATCCATTCAGACCCCGAGAAATCATATTGACTTGTTGAGTCAATATTTTGTTCTGAGCTAATATGGCATTCAGAGTATCAATTTCAAGAACTCCCTTCTTCGGAGGCGTCCCATTACTCACAGGATTCCTCTCAGAAGTGTACATGAACTGGTTATTAGCAACCATGTCAATGAGTTCTTGAGCTTCTGTAGGCGTTTTCTTTAGGTGAATGGATCCACCTGCAGAAGTATCCAATGACATCTTAGCTAATTCAGACAGACCATCATAGAATATATTCAAGATGGTCCATTTTGAAAGCATGTCAGATGGACACTTTTTGGTCAGCTGCTTGTATCTCTCCCAAGCTTCATAGAGGGATTCACCTTCTTTCTATCTGAAAGTTTGAACATCCACTCTAAGCTTACTGAGCTTTGAGGAGGAAAGAACTTGGCTAAGAAAGCCGTGACCAGCTTATCCCAAGAGTTCAGGCTATCTTTGGGTTGAGAGTCCAACCACACTCTAGCTCTGTCTCTTACAGCAAACAGGAAAAGCATAAGCCTGTAGACCTCGGAATTAACCCCATTGGTCTTAACAGTATCACAAATCTGCAAGAATTCAGTTAAGAACTGAAAAGGATCTTCAGATGGAAGTCCATGAAACTTGCAGTTCTGCTGCATCAGAGAAACTAATTGAGATTTCAGCTCAAAATTGTTTGCTCTAATGGCAGGAATGGAGATGCTTCTTCCATGTAAATTGGAATTAGGTGCAGTAAAGTCACCAAGCATCCTCCTTGCATTATTATTATTTTCGGCTGCTATCTCCTCTTCCTGTTCGAAAATTCCTGTAAGGTTGTCTCTGGATTGTTGTATTTTAACTTCTCTTAGTTTCCTTTTTAGAGTCCTTTCAGGTTCAGGATCTGCTTCAACAAGAATATTCTTGTCCTTGCTCCTGCTCATATGACAAAGAAGGGAATAACAAAGAAGATATGAAATCCTCTATGTCACAGTATAGAGATTCCTTTGTGTGAGTAGAAGAAGAAAAGAATGTAATGTAAAGAAGAGAAGAGGAAAAACTCGAACATAGAGAGGGAGGTGGTGTTCGAATTTTTTGGATGGAAGAGAAGTGTTAGTAGATGAATAAATAAATAGAATAAGATAAGAGAGAGAAGTTTTCGAAAATAAATTTTAAAAAGGAGTTAATGATTTTCGAAAATTAAAGGAGAATTAAAATT
>NC_029793.2:113421461-113428196 GCF_000816755.2 Arachis ipaensis | reverse complement strand
TCTATGTCACAGTAAAGAGGTTCCTTATTGTTAGTAGAAGAAGAAAAGAAGAAAAAATTCGAACACAGATAGAAGAGGGGGTTCGAATTTTGTGAGTGATGTGAGGAAGAGATGTTAGTAGATGAATAAATAAATAGAATAAGATAAGAGAGAGAAGTTTTCGAAAATAAATTTTAAAAAGGAGTTAATGATTTTCGAAAATTAAAGGAAGAATAAAATTAAAATTAAAATTTAAAACAATTAATTAATTAAAAAGAATTTTTGAAAAAGAGGGAGGTATTTTCGAAAATTTAAGAGAGATTGAATTAGTTAGGTAGTTTTGAAAAAGATATGATTGAAACAAAAAGATAAGATTGATTGAAAAAGATTTGAAAATTAAATTTAAAAAAAAAAAAAGGATAAGAGGTTAGGAAAGAAGTTAGAAAAGATTTTGAAATTGAATTTGAAAAAGATATTATTGAAATAAAATAAAAAAAGGATATGATTGAAACAAAAAGATATGATTGATTGAAACTTATTTTGAAAAAGATTTGAAAAAGAAATTTAAAAAGATTTGATTTCGAAAATTAAAGTTGATTACTTGACTAACAAGAAACTAAAAAGATATGATTCTAGAGTTTAAAGATTGAATCTTTCTTAATAAGCAAGTAACAACTTGAAATTTTTCAATCAATCATATTAAATGTTAGTAAAGATTTTGAAAATCATGAACTAAAATTAAGAAAAAGATTTTTAAAAATTAATTTGAAAAATTTTCGAAAATATTAGAAAGAAATTTTGAAAAAGATTTGATTTTTGAAAAAGATAGAATTTTTAAATTGAAAATTTGATTTGATTCATAAGAAACAATTAAATTTAAAAAGTTTTTGACTAAATCAAATCATATTTTCGAAAATTTTGAGTAATATAAGGAAAAGATATTTTTTTATTTTTGAATTTTTAATGAAGAAAGAGAAAAACATGAAAAAGACTCATAACATAAAAATTATGAATCAAAACACACAATGCATGCAAGAATACTATGAATGTCAAGATGAACACCAAGAACACTTTGAAGATCAAGATGAATATCAAGACTTATTTTTGAAAATTTTTAATGAAAAAAGAACATGCAAGACACCAAACTTAGAAATTTTCAAACTTCAGAAACTAACATTGAAAAATGCATATGAAAAACAAGAAAAGACACAAAACAAGAAAATATGAAGATCAAACAAAAAGACTTACCAAGAACAACTTGAAGATCATGAAGAACACTATGAATGCATGAATTTTCAAAAAATGCATAAATTTTTTTAGAAAAAAATGCAATTGACACCAAACTTAAAAATTGACTCTAGAATCAAACAAGAAACAAAAAATATTTTTGATTTTATGATTTTATTAATTTTTTTGGATTTTTGTATATTTTTATTTTTTTGAAAACCTATAGGGAAAAGGAAGCAATGAATTCAAAGTCCTTAATCAAGATTCCAGGAATCATACCAGGTTAGTCTAAAGCTTGATGGCCAGCCAAACTTCAGCATACCATTTTGAAACTTTAGAATTCATTCTTAAAAATTTAGAATAATTTTCGAAAACAAAAGGAAAAGAAAATTACCTAATCTGAGCAACAAGATGAACCGTCAGTTGTCCAAACTCGAACAATCCCCGGCAACGGCGCCAAAAGCTTGGTGTTGTTGCCGGATTAAAAACTTGGCACCATTGTGGTCTGGAAACAATTGTGAAATTGTTGTTCGAAATTGATTGTCCCCGGCAACGGCACCAAAAACTTGGTGTGCGAAATCGTGATCATTCCATTCCTTGGTAACAGCGCTAAAAACTCAATACACACGTTCATGATCTTATATCTGTTTCATAACTTCGTACAACTAACCAGCAAGTGCACTGGGTCGTCCAAGTAATAAACCTTACGTGAGTAAGGGTCGATCCCACGGAGATTGTCGGATTGAAGCAAGCTATGGTCACCTTGTAAATCTCAGTCAGGCGGATTAAATTGTATTAAGAAATTATAGTGGATGAAAATTAAATAAAATATAAAATAGGATAGTGGTACTTATGTAATTCATTGGTGAGAATTTTAGATAAGCGTATAGAGATGCTTTTGTTCCTCTGATCTCTGCTTTCCTGCTGTCTTCATCCAATCAATCCTACTCCTTTCCATGGCAAGCTGTATGTTGGGCATCACCGTTGTCAATGGCAACTTCCCGTTCTCTCAGTGAAAATAGTCCAAGATGCTCTGTCACGGCACGGCTATTCATCTGTCGGTTCTCGATCATACTGGAATAGGATCTATTGATCCTTTTGTGTTTGTCACTACGCCCAACACTCGCGAGTTTTAAGCTCGTCACAGCCATCCCTTCCCAGATCATACTCGGAATACCACAGACAAGGTTTAGACTTTTCAGATCTCAGGAATGGCCATCTATGGGTTCTAACTTATACCACGAAGACACTAATAACTCGGACTCGGTCCCCTGTATTAGATATCCAAGAGATATCCATTCAATCTAAGGTAGAACTGAAGTGGTTATCAGGCACGCGTTCATAAGTTGCGAATGATGATGACTGTCACGATCATCACATCCATCATATTGAAGTACGAATGAATATCTTAGAAGCGGAATAAGTTGAATTGAATAGAAAAACAGTAGTACTTTGCATTAATCCTTGAAGAATAGCAGAGCTCCACACCTTAATCTATGGTGTGTAGAAACTCTACCGTTGAAAATATATAAGTGATAAGGTTCAGGCATGGCCGAATGGCCAGCCCCCATGATCTAAGAACTAAACGTCCCAAGATGTCTAATACAATAGTAAAAAGTCCTATTTATACTAAACTAGTTACTAGGGTTTACAGAATTGAGTAAATGATGTAGAAATCCACTTCCGGGGCCCACTTGGTGTGTGCTTGGGCTGAGCTTGAAGTTTACACGTGGAGAGGTCATTCTTGGAGTTGAACGCCAGTTTGTAACGTGTTTCTGGTGTTGAACTCCACTTTGCAACTTGTTTCTGGCGTTTGACTCCAGAATGTAGCATGGAACTGGCATTGAACGCCAGTTTACATCGTCAATCCTTATTCAAAGTATGGACTATTATATATTGCTGGAAAGCCCTGGATGTCTACTTTCCAACGCAATTAGAAGTGCGCCATTTGAAGTTCTTTAGCTCCAGAAAATCCACTTTGAGTGCAGGGAGGTCACAATCCAACAGCATCTGCAGTCCTTCTTCAACCTCTGAATCTGATTTTTGCTCAGGTCCCTCAATTTCAGCTAGAAAATACCTGAAATTATAGAAAAACACACAAACTCATAGTAAAGTCCAGAAATGTGATTTTTAATTAAAAACTAATAAAAATATACTAAAAACTAACTAAATCATACTGAAAACTATGTAAAAACAATGCCAAAAAGCGTATAAATTATCCGCTCATCAACGGTTAACAGAATAGAAGTTTCATCTGCACCATGCACCTAATAGTAGAACAGGCTGTCTAGAAATCCCTAAGGTGCTTACTAGGCTCTTGAGCAGGTAAGCCATGAAACTTGGGCATCAAGTTTATTAGTGCAGTCTTTAGTTCAAAATCTGCAGCCAGATTTGGATGATGCACTTGATAAGGTTGCAGTGTAAAATCTGGGGCTCCAGCTTCCTGGAGAGTAATTTTCCTAGGTTCCGCCATGTTACTTGCACGTGAATCAACTGGATCAGTGGTAAAGGAGCTTGTCTTACTCTCAGATGGCGGTTCAGATTCACCTTCAGAGGCCAACCGACGTCGAGCTCGCCTAATACGTGAAAGAGTTCTTTCAATTTCAGGATCAAAAGCGGCTAAGCTCGGATCAAGCAATGAACGCGTCATTCAATGAGAAAGATATATAGCTCATGGTAATAAAATAAAAATAAAATATGCAAATAGATAAAAATATGTACACTAATTAATAATCTAGCACACTATTGCAACTCCCCGGCAACGGCGCCAAAAATTGATGCATGGCAGAAGTTGACCAATTAAGAAATTAATAAACGAAATGTGTTGCAAGTATAGTCCTTAACCAGCTAAGATCTGCCTCGTCAATTTAGAAAAGTTGTCACGAAATTTAGAAATAAAAATGCTGGGAGTATCAGTCCCAGGTCATCTCCCAACGAGTTGCAGAAAAGGGTGCTAATTTATTAACTAGTAATTTTCAAGAAAGTTTAAGTTGGATAATGAGCAATTTAAAATAACTGTAAATTAAAGCAATAAACTAAGAATTATTATTAATATTAAAAGGCCTTGACTGGGGGAATGATTAATTGAAAGTTCTATCCTTGTTGGAATCTTCTCTAGTGTAGTGTAAAGAGGTTGTTGTTTTCACTTAGTTAACCCTTACTAAATAAAGGAAAGTCAAGTGATTGAGCTAACTCTTATCCGCAAATCCTAGCCCTCTCCCTTGGGAAGGTCTAGCATTAGTAGATACAGAATTAGCCAACAATGTCCAATTTGACTAAGCACTTGAGCATTCCAACTCAAGTGTCTCCTTTTAATCAACCCCCATGTCAAGTAGAAAATCTACTCCGTTGACATGGATATAATACTCATAAAAGTATAAGAAGTCATAATAAATAAAATAGAGGATTAACAATTAATTAAAAGTAAAGGTAACTCTATATATTAATAAATCCAAAATGGAACATACTTATCTGAATAGGGTCAATGATCAACTGAAAAGAGTAAAGGAATAAAGAAACAAACTAAAGTAGTAACCTCAACGGAGGTAATGACTCTTCAACATCCAAAATCCAAAGCAAAAGCATAAACTATCAATGTAAAGCTAATCTAGATTCAGATCTAAAACTAAAAGTAATCCTAATATCAATGTATCTGAATGTGTGTGGATGCGTGTTGAGTCTCTGCATGTTTCCTAGCTTTAGTCTGTGTTTCTGGGCCGAAAACTGGGTCAAAATGTGGCCCGAAATTGCCCCCAATGCATTCTGTTATTTCTGCAAACCGCGCAGGTCACACGTACGCGTCCGTCCACGTGTTCGCGTCATTTAGCAATTTTCCTTGTCACGCGATCGCGTCGTCCACGCGTTCGCGTCATATGTGCAGACTCCAATCCACGCGTTCGCGTCAGGCACGCGCTCGCGTCGCTGTGATATCTTCATTCCGCGCGCTCGCATGAGCCATGCGCTCGCGTCAGTGTTCGCTAATCATCTCCTTAGTTTCTTGTGTTCTTTCCATTTTTGCAAGCTTCCTCTCCATTCTCTGAGTCATTCCTGCCCTATGAAGCCTGAAACACTTAACAAATAGATCATGGCATCGAATGGTATAAAGGAGAGTTAAAATATACTAATTAAAGGTTTCTAGGAAGCAAGTTTTCAACCATAAACAATATTAGGAAGGAATTATAAAATCATGCAATTCATATGAATAAGTAGGTAATGGCTTAATAAAAACCACTCAATTAAACACAATATGAATCATAAAATGGTGATTTATCAATTACACTTGGGAAAATCCAACAAGTATAGAAATTTCAATTAATCTTCTCCCGGTCAAGGCTTTTATTTTGATTATATAAATTCTCTCATTAATTTTCATTGCTTTAATTTACAATTATTTACTTTTCTGCTCTTCAACTCTTAAAATTTCTTAGAAAACTGGTGCACAAAATTGTGATCCCTGCATGTAGGGCATCACCGTTATCAATGGCTACATCCCATCCTCTCTGTGAAAAAGGTCCAAATGCTTTGTCACGGCACGGCTAATCATCTGGAGGTTCTCGATCATACTGGAATAGGATTCACCCTCCTTTTGCGTCTGTCACTACGCCCAGCACTCGCGAGTTTGAAGTTCGTCACAGCCATCGCCTCCCAGATCCTACTCAGAATACCACAGACAAGGTTTAGACTTTCCAGATCTCAAGAATGGCCATCCATGGGTTCTAACTTATACCACAAAGACACTAATAACTCGGACTCGGTCCCCTGTATTAGATATCCAAGAGATATTCATTCTAGCTTGTTTGCATGTAGAACGGAAGTGTTTGTCAGGCACGTGTTCATAAGTGAGAATGATGATGAGCGTCACATAATCATCACATTCATCATGTTCTTGGGTGCGAATGGATATCTTAGAAGCGGAATAAGTTGAATTGAATAGAAAAACAGTAGTACTTTGCATTAAATCATGAGGAACAGCAGAGCTCCACACCTTAATCTATGGAGTGCAGAAACTCTACCGTTGTAAATACATAAGTAATGAAGGTTCAGGCATGGCCGAATGGCCAGCCCCCAAACATGATCAATAGATCAAAAGATAATCCAAAGATGTAAATACAATAGTAAAAAGTCCTATTTATACTAAACTAGTTACTAGGGTTTACAGAACTAAGTAATTGATGCATAAATCCACTTCTGGGGCCCACTTGGTGTGTGCTTGGGCTGAGCTTGAAGTTTACACGTGCAGAGGCTTCTTTTGGAGTTGAACGCCAAGTTGTAACGTGTTTTTGGCGTTCAACTCTGGTTCGTGACGTGTTTCTGGCGTTTAACTCCAGACTGTAACATAGAACTGGCGTTCAACGCCCTTTTGCGTCGTCTAAACTCGGTCAAAGTATGAACTATTATATATTTCTGGAAAGCCCTGGATGTCTACTTTCCAACGCAATTGGAAGCGGGCCATTTTGAGTTCTGTAGCTCCAGAAAATATACTTTGAGTGCAGGGAGGTCAGAATCCAACAGCATCAGCAGTCCTTCTTC
>NC_029793.2:113419766-113421393 GCF_000816755.2 Arachis ipaensis | reverse complement strand
ATGAGCGGGACTTGTAGCTTTTTGCCTCTTGAATAGTTTTGGCATCTCACTTTATCCATTGAAGTTCAAAATGATTGGCATCTATAGAAACTCAGAGTTCAGATAGTGTTATTGATTCTCCTAGTTCAGTATGTTGATTCTTGAATACAGCTACTTTATGAGTCTTGGTCGTGGCCCTAAGAACTTTGTTTTCCAGTATTACCACCGGATACATAAATGCTACAGACACATAACTGGGTGAACCTTTTCAGATTGTGACTTAGCTTTGCTAAAGTCCCCAATTAGAGGTGTCCAGGGTTCTTAAGCACACTATTCTTTTGCTTTGGACCTTGACTTTAACCGCTCAGTCTCAAGTTTTCACTTGACACCTTCACGCCACAAGTACATGGTTAGGGACAGCTTGGTTTAGCCGCTTAGGCCAGGATTTTATTCCTTTAGGCCCTCCTATCCACTGATGCTCAAAGCCTTGGGATCCTTTTTATTTACCCTTGCCTTTTGGTTTTACGGGTTATTGGCTTTTTGCTCTTGCCTTTTGGTTTAAAGAGCTTTTGGCTTTTTCTGCTTGCTTTTTCTGCTTGCTTTTTCTTTTTCTTTTTTTTTTCTCCATTTTTTTCTGCAAGCTTTGTATTCACTGCTTTTTCTTGCTTCAAGAATTATTTTTATGATTTTTCAGATTATCAAATAACATGTATCCTGTTCATCATTCTTTCAAGAGCCAACATATTTAACATTCTAAAACACCAAGTTCAAAAGACATATGCACTGTTCAAGCATTCATTCAGAAAATAAAAAGTATTGTCTCCACATCAATATAATTAAACTAAGTTTAAGGATGAATTCAAAACTCATGTACTTCTTGTTCTTTTGAATTAAAACATTTTTCATTTAAGAGAGGTGATGGATTCATATTCACTACTTTAAGGCATAGACACTTAGATACTAATGATCATGTAATAAAGACACAAACATAGATAAACACTTAACATAAAGAAAACGAAAAATAGAAAATTTGAGAACAAGGAATGAGTCCACCTTAGTGATGGTGGCGTTTTCTTCTTGAGGAACCAATGATGTCCTTGAGCTCTTCTATGTTTCTTCCTTGTCTTTGTTGCTCCTCCCTCATAGCTCTTTGATCTTCTCTAATTTCATGAAGGATGATGGAGTGCTCTTGATGTTCCACGCTTAATTGTCCCATGTTGGAACTTAGTTCTCCTAGGAAGGTGTTGATTTGCTCCCAAAAATTCTGTGGAGGAAAGTGCATCCCTTGTGGCATCTCAGGGATTTCTTGGTGATGAGCTTCTTCATGCGTCTCTTGAGATCCATGAATAGGCTCTCTTGTTTGCTCCATCCTTTTCTTAGTGATGGGCTTGTCCTCATCAATGAGGATATCTCCCTCTATGTCAATCCCAGCTGAATTGCATAGATGGCAAATGAGGTGAGGAAAAGCTAACCTTGCCATAGTAGAGGATTTATCAGCCACCTTGTAGAGTTCTTGAGGTATAATCCCATGAACCTCCACCTCTTCTCCAATCATGATGCTATGGATCATGATGGCCCAGTCTATAGTAACTTCAGACCGGTTGCTAGTGGGAATGATTGAGCGTTGAATGAACTCCAACCATCCTCT
>NC_029793.2:113402727-113419075 GCF_000816755.2 Arachis ipaensis | reverse complement strand
CCCCTAGCCACTGGTTTGAGGTCATGCCTTCTTAGTTGAACTGGCTTGCCTCTTGAGTCAATTTTCCATTGAGCTCCTTCCTCACATATGTCTATGTGTACTTGGTCTAACCTTTGATCAAAGTTGACCCTTCTAGTGAAAGAGTGAGGATCTCCTTGCATCATTGGCAAGTTAAATGTCAACCTCACATTTTCCGGACTAAAATCTAAGTAATTCCCCCGAACCATGGTGAGATAATTCTTTGGGTTCGGGTTCTTACTTTGATCATGGTTCCTAGTGATCCATGCATTAGCATAGAACTCTTGAACCATTAGAATTCCGACTTGTTGGATGGGGTTTGTTAGAACTTCCCAACCTCTTCTTTGGATCTCATGTCGGATCTCCGGATACTCATTTTTCTTGAGTTTGAAAGGGACCTCGGGGATCACCTTCTTCTTGGCCACAATATTATAGAAGTGGTCTTGATGGGCTTTGGAGATGAATCTTTCCATCTCCCATGACTCGGAGGTGGAAGCTTTTGTCTTCCCTTTCCCTTTTCTAGAGGATTCTCCGGTCTTAGGTGCCATCAATGGTAATAAAAAAACAAAAAGCTTTATGCTTTTACCACACCAAACTTAGAATAATGCTCGCCCTCGAGCAAGAGAAGAAAGAAGAGATGAAGAAGAAGAAGAAACGGAGGAAAGGGAGAGAGGTTGTGTTTCGGCCAAGAAGAGGAAGAGAGGGTTGTGTTGTGTGAAAATGAAGAATGGAGGGGTTTATATAGTGGAGTGAGAGGGGTTAAGTTCGGCCATTTAGGGTGGGTTTGGGTGGGAAAGTGATTTTGAATTTTGAAGGTAGGTGGGGTTTATGAGGTGGGTTTATGGGGAAGATTGGATGGATGTGAGTGGTGAATGGGTAATAGGGAAGAGAGAGATTGAGGTGATTAGTGAAGGATTTTGGGGAAGGGTGTTTATTGGGAAGAGAGGATGAATGAGAAGAGGGAAGAGTATGAGTGGAGGTAGGTGGGGATCCTGTGGGGTCCACAGATGCTGAGATGATCCTGTGGGATCCACAGATCCTGAGGTGTCAAGGAATTGCATCCCTACACCAATTAGGCATGTAAAATGCCTTTGCATGCAATTATGGCATTTAAATGCCGAATTGGTGCTTGTTCTGGGCGTTCAGCGCCCAGATGCAGCATGTTTCTGGCGTTGAACGCCAGTTCTATGCTTGTTTCTGGCGTTCAGCGACAGCTTTCCTCAATGTGCATTCCTGGCGTCTGAACGCCAAGATGCTGCTTGTTTTGGGCGTTCAACGCCAGATGCTCCTTACTGGCGTTTAAACGCCAGTGAGCCCTTACTCCAGGGTGTGATTTTTCTTCTACTGTTTTTTATTCTGTTTTTAATTTTTGTATTTATTTTGTGACTCCACATGATCGTGAACCAAATAAAACATGAAAGAACAATAAAATAAAAATAAAATTAGATAAATAAAAATTGGGTTGCCTCCCAACAAGCGCTTCTTTAATGTCAATAGCTTGACAGTGGGCTCTCATGGAGCCACACAGGTGATCAGGTCAATTTTATAGACTCCCAACACCAAACTTAGAGTTTGGATATGGGAGTTCAACACCAAACTTAGAGTTTGGCTGAGGCCTCCCGACACCAAACTTAGAGTTTGACTGTGGGGGCTTTAGTTGACTCTGTACTGAGAGAAGCTTATCGTGCCTCTTTTCCATGTTTATAGGATGATAACCTTGTGCTTTAAACACAAGGGAGTCCCCATTCAATTGAAGGACTAATCCAAGGATGATGGATTCATCCTCATCCTTTCCAGTGTCTAGGATTATGAAATCAGCAGGGATGTAAAGGCCTGCAATCTTTACTAGCATGTCCTCTACTTGTCTATAAGCCTCTTTTCTTGAATTGTCTGCCATCTCTAATGAGATTCTAGCAGCTTGCACCTCAAAGATTCCCAGTTTCTCCATTACAGAGAGTAGCATGAGGTTTATTCCTGACCCAAGGTCACATAGAGCCTTCTCAAAGGTCATGGTGCCTATGGTACAAGGAATTAGGAACTTTCTAGGATCCTGTTTCTTCTGAGGTAATCTCAGTTGATCCAATGCATTTAGTTCATTGGTGAACAGGGGAGGTTCATCTCCCCAAGTCTCATTACCAAATAAATTGGCATTCAGCTTCATGATTGCACCAAGGTACTTGGCAACTTGCTCTTCAGTGATATCCTCATTCTCTTCAGAAGAAGAATACTCATCAGAGCTCATGAAGGGCATAAGGAGGTTCAATGGAATCTCTATGGTCTCTAAATGAGCCTCAGATTCCTTTGGTTCCTCACAGGAAAACTCCTTGTCAATGACATCTTAGCTAATTCAGACAGACCATCATAGAATATATCCAGGATGGTCCATTCTGAAAGCATGTCAGAATGACACTTTTTGGTCAGTTCCTTGTATCTCTCCCAAGCTTCATAGAGGGATTCACCTTCTTTCTGTCTGAAGGTTTGAATATCCACTCTAAGCTTACTCAGCTTTTGAGGAGGAAAGAACTTGGCTAAGAAAGCCTTGACCAGCTTATCCCAAGAGTTCAGGCTATCCTTAGGTTGAGAGTCCAATCATATTCTAGCTCTGTCTCTTACAGCAAATGGGAAAAGCATGAGCCTGTAGACTTCAGGATCTACTCCATTAGTCTTAACAGTGTCACATATCTGCAAGAATTCAGTTAAGAACTGAAAGGGATCTTCAGATGGAAGTCCATGAAACTTTCAGTTTTGTTGCATCAGAGAAACTAATTGAGGTTTAAGCTCAAAATTGTTTGCTCCAATAGTAGGGATGGAGATGCTTCTTCCATGTAAATTGGAATTAGGTGCAGTAAAGTCACCAAGCATCCTCCTTACATTATTATTATTTTCGGCTGCCATCTCCTCTTCCTGTTCGAAAATTCCTGTAAGGTTGTCTCTGGATTGTTGTATTTTAGCTTCTCTTAGTTTCCTCTTCAGAGTCCTTTCAGGTTCAGGATCTGCTTCAACAAGAATGTTCTTGTCCTTGCTCCTGCTCATATGAAAGAGAAGGGAATAACAAAGAAAATATGGAATCCTCTATGTCACAGTATAGAGATTCTTTTGTGTGAGTAGAAGAAGAAAAGAATGTAATGTAAGGAAAGAGATGGGAGGAGAATCCAAACACAAGGGTGAGGAGAGCAGAGATATGAGATGAAGAGAAGTGTTAGTAAGTAATTGAATAAATAGAAGAAGATGAGAGAGAGAAGTTTTCGAAAAT
Organism: Arachis ipaensis; assembly: GCF_000816755.2. Classification (NCBI taxonomy): domain Eukaryota; kingdom Viridiplantae; phylum Streptophyta; class Magnoliopsida; order Fabales; family Fabaceae; genus Arachis; species Arachis ipaensis. Next base: position 113,415,804 of record NC_029793.2, on the reverse strand, counting down.
TAATTTTTGAAAAGGGGTTGATTATTTTCGAAAATTAAAGGATTAAAATTAAAATTTAAAACAATTAATTAATTAAAAATAATTTTTGAAAAAGAGGGAGGTATTTTCGAAAATTAGAGAGGGAAAAGTAGTTAGGTGGTTTTGAAAAAGATAAGAAACAAACAAAAAATCAATTAGTTAGTTGAGAAATGATTTGAAAATCAATATTGAAAAGATAAGAAGATAAGAAGTTAGAAAAGATATTTTAAAATCAAATTTTTGAAAAATATGATTTAAAAAGATATGATAGAAAGATATGATTAAAATTAGTTTTGAAAAAGATTTGATTTTAAAAAAAATCAAAATTAATGACTTGACTCACAAGTAATCACAAGATATGATTCTAGAACTTAAAGTTTGAATCTTTCTTAACAAGTAAGTAACAAACTTGAAATTTTTGAATCAAAACATTAATTTTTTATGATATTTTCGAAAATTATGAGATGAAATTAAGAAAAATATTTTTGAAAAATATTTTTTAAAATTTTTGAAAATAAATAAGAAAAATAAAAAAAATTTGATTTTTGAAAAAGATAAGATTTTCAAATTGAAAATTTGATTTGACTCATAAGAAACAACTAGATTTTAAAAATTTTTGAAAAAGTCAATCTAAATTTTCAAAATTTATGAGTGAAAAAGGGAAAGATATTTTTTTTATTTTTGAATTTTTAATGCTGAAAGAGAAAAACATGAAAAAGACTCATAACATAAAAATTATGAATCAAAACACACAATGCATGCAAGAACACTATGAATGTCAAGATGAACACCAAGAACACTATGAATGTCAAGATGAACACCAAGAACACTATGAATGTCAAGATGAACATCAAGAACTTATTTTTGAAAAATTTTCAAGAAAAGAAAACATGCAAGACACCAAACTTAGAAATTTTTCATGTATAGACACTATGAATGCAAGAATGCATATGAAAAACAAGAAAAGATACAAAACAAGAAAATATGAAGATCAAACAAGAAGACTAGCCAAGAATAACTTGAAGATCATGAAGAACACTATGAATGCATGAATTTTCGAAAAATGCATAAATTTTTTTGAAAAAAATGCAATTGATACCAAACTTAAAAATAACTCAAGACTCAAACAAGAAACACAAAATATTTTTTATTTTTATGATTTTATAAATTTTTTTTTTATTTTTTCGAAAATTAATGTGAAAAAGAAAAATAAAGATTCCAAAATTTTTAATATGAATTCCAGGAATCTTGCACTCTTAGTCTAAAGCTCCAATCTGAGGATTAGACATGGCTTAATAGCCAGCCAAGCTTTAGAAGATACAAATCAGTCATACAATAACAAATTTGATTAGCAACAACTAGCTTGCTCTTGTAATGATGACCTAGGAGCCTCAGTCCAAATGAATTTAGACGTGGCTCTGTAATGGCTCCAAAAACTTGGTGCTCTAATCTTAATTCATAATTTGTCACAACTTCGATACAACTAACCAGCAAGTGCACTGGGTCGTCCAAGTAATAAAACCTTACGTGAGTAAGGGTTGATCCCACGGAGATTGTTGGTGTGAAGCAAGCTATGGTCATCTTGTAAATCTCAGTCAGGTGGATAATATCTTAGAAGCAGAATAAGTTGAATTGAATAGAAAAACAGTAGTACTTTGCATTAAATCATGAGGAACAGCAGAGCTCCACACCTTAATCTATGGAGTGCAGAAACTCTACCGTTGTAAATATATAAGTAATGAAGGTTCAGGCATGGCCGAATGGCCAGCCCCCAAACGTGATCAATAGATCAAAAGATAATCCAAAGATGTAAATACAATAGTAAAAAGTCCTATTTATACTAAACTAGTTACTAGGGTTTATAGAAGTAAGTAATTGATGCATAAATCCACTTCCGGGGCCCACTTGGTGTGTGCTTGGGCTGAGCTTGAAGTTTATACGTGCAGAGGCTTCTTTTGGAGTTGAACACCAAGTTGTAACGTGTTTTTGGCGTTCAACTCTGGTTCGTGACGTGTTTCTGGCGTTTAACTCCAGACTGCAGCGTAGAACTGGCGTTCAACGCCCTTTTGCGTCGTTTAAACTTGGACAAAGTATGGACTATTATATATTGTTGGAAAGCCCTGGATGTCTACTTTCCAACGCCGGTTAGAGCGCGCCATTTGGAGTTCTGTAGCTCCAGAAAATCCACTTTGAGTGCAGGGAGGTTAGAATCCAACAGCATCAGCAGTCCTTCTTCAACCTCTGAATCTGATTTTTACTCAAGTCCCTCAATTTCAGCCAGAAAATACCTGAAATCACAGAAAAATACACAAACTCATAGTAAAGTCCAAAAATATGAATTTAACATAAAAACTAATAAAAACATCCCTAAAAGTAACTAGATCCTACTAAAAACATACTAAAAACAATGCCAAAAAGCGTATAAATTATCCGCTCATCAAAAACCCATGACCAATAACTCGCACTCTTTTGTCAACTCGTTGGGAGATGACCTGGGATTTCTACTCCCAGTAATTTTATTCTCAATTTGTGACAAATCTTTCTAAAATTATAAGTGAAATTTTCATCGGTTAAGAACTGTACTTGCAACGTTATTCTTATTATAAATTCTTAATCGGCAATTTTCCGCACGTCAGAGGTACTCAGCATGGTAATGGTGCCCACATACATAATATATAAGGTCCCGAAAAAGGTAGAGGCAATCTTAGAACTCCGACATTTAGATATAAAACTTAAAGTTAAAGTTTAGAATTATAATACAAGGTGAGCTATCTAATGTTCCTAAGTCTAACTCAATTCTACTTATTCCCTGAGCTTCTCGCCTTCCTCCAATCTTCCAGAACTCCGATACACAGACAAGTAATATAGACAAAGCAAACAAAAGTAGGATACAGATACAATAGGTAGCAAATATAGCAAGTAAGCATAATAATCACATAGGCAAGCCCAATTAATGCACAATCAACAAAACACACATATGCATATGATGTATGTCTGTCCTATAGCTGATGAGTCTCACTTGTCGGTCATATAGCCAACCCGACATGTTCGGTAGCTAACCCGGACATCGTCCTCTTGAAAACTGGTGAGGATACAGTACCACGATCCTCACCTGGTGAGTGGTAAACCACCTCGATCCCCACCATCTACGGTTGATAAACCACCTCGATCTCCACAGACGTTTTCAATTGAAAAACTGCATACACGTGGGCGATAAATAACCACGATCCCCACAAACACATTCACAACCCATGGGCGGTAAACAACCACAATCCCTACGTCCATCGTGACACTGGACAAGCGGTACACCACCACAATCCTTGCCAAGTCAAAACTCACATTCAAAACCACAATCTTTTAAAATTAGTGTTAAAATTCATATTTTAATTATTTCTACTTCATTAAACTATAAACTTTAATTTTCTAATTTTTTAAATAATAATTAATTTACTAGTTAATTATTTACTAATTATTCGGGGTTTATACATGTCGAGTCCTATCGCAGGTAATGAGTTCATTTGTCGGTTTGGACCCGCACCCGATGCAATTCAACTCGCAAGTCGGATCATGCATTCCAATGGCATAACCTCTGCAGGTCCCAACCTCTTGCAGGCGCTGATTCTCCAGCTGAAGTATGCCGAACATGACCTCTGCAAGTACTTGTAGACGCTGATTCTCCAGTTGAAGGATGTGACCCCTTCTTCTGGAAGCCATTCCATATTCACGGGTATCCCTGCACAATCATTCTCATACAAAACCCACGGCATAACATTTTTGCATCAGCATCATAACTATTTACTTTTCGTCACCCTCTCGTGACCTTTCAATCATTCTCATAATCACACGTACCGATTTATCTTTTCTCTTCCTTCAGTCCTTCACTTAATTATCCTTAATAGTTCAAACTATCTTCACATTATTCTCTCATCATCCACTAAGTATTTTATGGAAAGAGAATCATAAGATTCTTTAATTAAGTTGGTATTCTCTAAAGCTTTTAAGATCACTTTATTTGCTCTTCTCTGACTTATAATATTATTAATAATATCTTTACTAGATAATATTTTTAATAAAATAATAAAAATAATATAAATAAGATAATTTAAATAAAAAATAATAATATTTATATTTTTTTCTTAACAATAATATAAATAAGATAAAATAATAACAATAATAAGTTAATTTTCGAATTTATAGTCAAGTTTTATTTCCTATTTAAATGTGTCTTTGCTGTTATTATTTTATCATACTCTTTTTAAAGATGTTGCAGAGTATTTTGATGACTGAAATTTAGAAAGAGATTATTAATAGAGAAGTTTTAGAATATTTATCATGCTGAAGCATTTATCGTGACTAGAAAGTTCTTGTAACTTTGTAACTCCACCACTTTGTGACGGTGACAAAAGAAAAGGTGGTGGTGGTGGCAGAGTTAGAGTTGCTGCTGAGGACTCAGTTTCTCAAAGTGAGTCTGTTACTGACGACTACTATGCAGTTTTGGGACTGGTAATGCATCAATCAAACTCTTCTAGAAAGTTTAAGTACTCAAACATTTAGAACGGAAAAAAAATAATTCAATTAAAATGTCTTAATGACTTTTAGACTTTTGCTTTAATTGTTATCCATGATCTCATTGATTTTTGGTATTGTCCTATTAGAAAATCAATATACTCTCTAGTGTATTATATTATATGTGTCGCTTTAGTCGTTAGCACACTAATTAGAAAATTTAAACTTAAGAATTGGAAGTTGCGTAATAATTAATTTGGTGGACTTTACTGAATCTTAAACATGATATATATATATATATAGTCTAATACACCATCTCAGATCAAGAAGGCTTACTATGATTGCATGAAATCTTGCCACTCTGACTTGAATGGCAATGATCCTGAGACTACGAATTTCTACATGTTCATCAATAAAGTCTATGTAGTGAGTTCCTTTTGTGTTAAGTGTTTCTTACACAATTTATGCACTGTGTCTTTGATCATGAACAGGTAGCCCTAATGCTATAGGTATGGAAGGAGTATCATTTGATGTTTTCAGAATGGTAAGAATAGTACATTGACAATTAGATTATTTGAATATTCATATGTTTTTCTGCCAACTTTTTATATTCATGCAATGGATAGTGCTGGATTAATGTGATTTCTTCGGTTAAAACATCGCAGTAGTTGTCATATTCTGCTTAAATAATAAAAGATCATCATAACATGGATTGAGGAAGCATTTTTATAATGTTATAATCTATAAGAACATTTCATTTTTCATCATGCACTCTACACTAGATGCTGTTGAGTTTAGAAAACTAAACTATGATTAAGATAATGATTAAACATTATTGAATTATTTGTTTATATAATTTTGATGTGTTTATGTGTAGAAAATAAATTAATCACATTGGCCCAAAAAAAAATAAAACAATCACAAATGACATCTGGCCCACCTACACACAATTATGGCCCAAAGGTTATTTGCTTCATCACAAATATTTTTCATCAGAAACAAAAGCAAAAACAAAAAGGAAAAGAAAGCTATTAGCCCAAGAAGCAAATGCTCAAGCCCAAATTCACACTTAATAGTCCAAGGATATATAATTATTACCATCACAAATAATTCTTGATTGAAACAAACAAGCAACTAGCTAAATAATGAAAGATAGAAAACAAGCCCATAATCAAACCAAAGTCCAACATTGGTCAACATTCAAATCTATTTATTCACTTAGATAGTAACTAAGTGATTCAAATTCCATTTTATTGGAACCATCACATGACATTATTTCATTTCAATTGAGTTAATTATATTCACTTCATCTACTGAAAAGTCAAACTCTCTCTTCTCTCTCCACTCTCACCTATCACATCACTCTTTGAACAAAGAAGAAAGAAAGAATAGAAAAGTTCTGCCACTAGGATTCGGTGAAGAACAAAAGGGTTGTTACCAATTTCAAGTAAGTTTCAGGACTACAATAAGAGGAAAGATTTCATCAAAAAAGAAAATCACAAAAATGCGATTTCCCTCTTTATGTTTCATCAAGGATTATTGAAGAAATCAATTGGGTCACAAGCACTGTTCTGAAAAATATGAAAGAGAAGATTCAATGGTGCTCTGCATGGAATCTATGGTCAATAAACAAACTTAGAGCTAAAGCAAGAATCCACGGCTCAGATTCAAGATTATTGAAGAAAAAGGTTGAAAGAGAAGATTGAAGGTATGGTTACATGTGACTGCTTCTACCCTCCCTCTCTTCTGTGAACATTGCTGCTGCATCTGTGTATTGGAAGAAGAGAACCAACATGTGCTGAAGAAGGTTTCAAGTCCTGTAAGCTTTACTCCTCTATAATAGAGGTGAACAGCCAAGGATTGAGTAGGGAGTGAGAGCACACGTTTGGGTTCCTGTAGCTCTTTGAGCTGTTTATTCTTTTCCTTCATAGTTTTCATTGAATATTTAATTTTTCTCAATTTAGTCTGTCTGTGTTTCATTGGTAAAAGACAAAATATAAGGTTTTGTAAGAAAAAGTCAATGAGTGAAAAAAGGCAGAGAGTTAAACTTGGAGAAAAAGCCATAGTTATCTCAGAAATTTTTTGTATATATTTCTGTTTTGTTATCATAATCTCGAGGGGATTCCCTTACAAGTTGGGTTAGTAGTTGGCTGTTGAAAGTTAGGTTTGAGTCCTACTCAAGTTCAGGTTGGGTTAGAATCTAGACTTGTCCCAGATAGGATTGGGTAGATACTAGGAAGAACTATTGAATGTAATCCTATTGAAGATAATGAAATTCCATCACTGTTGTGATGGAGACTGGATGTAGGCTACATTGTACTAAGTAGCTAAACCAGGATACATCTGTATGTTGCTCCTTCTTTTCTACTTCGCTGCTATTTCTGTTACTCATGAGACAAAATGAAAATGTCTCTCAACTCGATACGAGATAATAGTAAAAATATCTCATAAGTTTCTTTGAAAAAGTAAAAAGTAATATTCAGCAAAAAAGGAAGCTAAGATTTAACCTCCCTTCTCTTAGCCATTGATAACCATCAGAGGCCTCTTTAAGTTTCAAACTTGGTTTCAAAGAAATTGTTTTATCTGAATGTTTAAGAGTTCGAGTTAATGCATGTTTTTATTAAGTTCTTTCCTCGTCTAACATAACAAGCATGCACTTTTTACAGGCTAGTTCTCAATGGAAAAAGAGACAATCAAAAGTCTTGGTAAGTCTCAGTTTCGAAAATAATTATTTAAATAGACATATTAGCTTTGATATGAATGAATTCAAGCACTCCAATTCATTCTAATTCCAATTCGGATTTTAATTCTATTTCAGTCAGAAGATGCTAAGATCAACTTTCAATGTGGAGCTTAATGTTGCCAATGCAACTTGGTTATCCATTAATATTTTAAATTATCCTATCTTTAAGTGCTAAGTGTAATTTGTGACATCAGTTAATGAAGGAGATCCATGTAATATTGGGATGGTCATCTTTTTTTTTTTTTGGTATCTTTTTATTAAGACAGTGAGATATTGGCTAATGATGTTGAAAAAAAACATCCAATTTTATAGGTATCATGTAATGAATATTATGTTTATTTATGTGATTTTTGGTATTCTTTTTTTAAATTTACAGTGTGTTTGATGGAGTAAATTTAGAAAACAAACCTAAAGTATTCATTTTGCAATGGAAAAATCTAAAAAAAATTCTATTTTACCTTACTGGCAGATTTACAGAGAATTTTCTGTCTGTATTCAGAGTTTGGAATGGTTTTCCAAGACTCCAATTACCGACGGAAAATCCATAAAAAATATGTCTCTAATTATTACCAATAGAAAATCCGTCAAAAAATCTATCTCTAATTATCGACAGAAAATCCGTTGGAATGTTTGACGTTCTAGGAAAATGGATGGGAGAATTTACCGAGAAAAAATCTGTCGGTAACTGGTAAAAATCTGTCAGTAAATTACTGACCGAAAAAAATCGGTCGATAAATAATTTATGACGAGACTTTTACAGAAAGACGAAACCCGTCGACAATTTTGTCGGTAATAAAAATTCTGTCTGTAGCAAAGATTAAATTTGTCTATATTAAATAATTTTCTAGTTGTGTATTTACTCTCAATGAAACACGAAGAAACTTCTTTGGAATCAAAAGAAAAGACTACTGCAATGTCATCTAAACCTTCTCATCATTTGAACAAACTGATATGTTCATGGATTCTAACTATTTAAACTTAAGTTGAATATTTGAGTACCAGAGGAGAGAGTAAGCCATGTGTAATCAATTAAAAAAGGTATTGACTTCATATAGCCTCACAGAAGTTGTATGCCAGAATTATTGTTCTTTGTTTCATTTCAATTAAATAGTACAGTCTAGAGTAGAAGAAATCAAAATTCTTAATGTTCTGCCAAACATGAATTGTGCGGATCTTGTAGTTGCTATAACACAGGATACCGTGTGAGGTAACCTAAAGAATGTCATCAAAGGCCTGGTACCATAGAAATAAATATAGACATCTTCAGGATGAGCAACATACATTAGAAATCAATATCGTACTTTAGGCTAGAATTATGGTTTGTGGTTTCTAGCATGTTTGAGTTGTTCTTGACTGTAATATAATAAACATTGATCCCTTGTGAAGTTACAATCCATGTAGTAGTTTATAGTCTCTGAAAATCCAACAACTTAATTTTACATTTTATATATTATAGGAGAATTATATATCAGTTAATTGGTTGCATTGGATTTTTGCAATTGCATCCAAATGCATGGTAATGTCTAGGAAGACACAAAAATAAAGATGTTCTTTCACAGAAAGGGATGAGTGCATGCGATTTTTTTATTTGCTATCATGGATTAGATAAAAGAACATTTGAAAATAACTGAATGGTTTAAGAAGGAAAACACTTGGAAGTAAAATGGGGTAGCTAGGAACATTGCATGGAAATTATAATGTCAAAATAAGTGATGCAACATGTATTCATGTGTGTTACCCATCTATTTGTATGTTCGAGATAGTTCTTTCAGTACCTTGGATTTGAGAATTAGTTCCTAAGTCAAACTAGATTGATCTTTGCTATTTAGCAATTGATATGCTGAGATCGGAATGGAATTGAAATAATTAATCTGTCAGGATTTTAATTCTATCTTACCTATTTGTTGCTTACTCTTGGTTGTATTTGAGGTCAATAATAACTTTTTTTTCCTCTGAAGGAACCAAAACAGTTCAACGATTTCCTTTGCGACATTTGGAGTAGAAGAACCTTCATGGTTTCTGTGATTCTCTTTCTTCTAAAGGAATCACTTTGATCCCCAAATCAGAAGCTGCAGACAGGTTTTTGCAATTTTTTCTTTCTTAGTTGGACCATTTAAAATTCAATGTTTCTTCTTCCATAACTTGTTATTTGGTTTAATTTTACAGTGAAGTTACTGCAGACGAAGCAAGAAGTTTCTTAGTCAATTCTGAGCCAAAAGTTGAATGATTACTTAACTGAATGTGTTGAAATATTTAGGGTCTTTCTTTCTTGTATAAATATCTCTACTAGGCCAATGTAACAAATAACAATTGGTTAACCACCAAAAACGCCCCCAAATTATTCAAACGCTGACAAAAATACACCTAAATTTTACTATCGATAAAAATGCCTTTAAATAATTTAAAAACATAACAACAATACTCAACAATAAATATATATTTTCAAAAAATACCTTAGATATTGAATTTTGATGTGATTTTTTACAAGAATAATTAAAAAAATGAGATATTATTATTCTTAAAATTTGAAAATTTTTTTCTAAGTATATATTTTTTTTGTTATTTTTTAAAAGTATTATTAGTTGTTAACAAAAAAATTACAAAAAAAATATATACACAACGAGAAATCATCAAATTTTAAGGATACTAATATCTCATTTTCTTAATCATGCTTGCAAAAAATTGTATCAAAATTCAATCTCTAATATATTTTTTGAGAAATACATATTTAATGTTAGATAATCTTGCAAAAAAACTAACATTAAATATGTATTTTTCAAAATATACATTAGAGATTTAATTTTGATGCATTTTTTGCAAGCATAATTAAAAAAATGAGATATTATTATTCTTAAAATTTGGTGATTTTTTGTTAAGTATATATTATTTTGTAATTTTTTAAAAGTATTATTGGTTGTTAACAAAAATAATTATAAAAAAATTATATACTTAATAAATAAGATTCGTCAATTTATGCCTAATTATGGTATTGATCATTAGTTGGCAGTGAATAAAAAGGGTGCTTTGATATCTGACAGGTACTAGTGACTTAACTCTTCAATTTCACAAAACTAATACATTTGATCGAAGATCTGTGTTTGGCTATTGTGTGTACTTTGGATCGAACCTAGTATCATGGAAATGCACAAAACAACCAACATTGAGTAGGAGCTCCATTGAAGCAGATCGCCACTGTCGTTACTGAACTTATTTGGATCCAAAATCTCTTGTTAGAGTTGTGCCAGCAATGTGACATTCCACCAATAGTGTTTTGTAATAATATGTCAGGAGTTTTATTAGCTTATCATCCAATACTACATGAGAGAATAAAATACTTCGGATTAAACTTGTATTTTGAATAAATCTCTCTCTCACTCACTCATATTTGGTTGCACTCATATATTGTCGTTATTCTTTTCTATATGCTTGTGTAACCTAAGTCATGAAGGAATCATGTATTGGAAATTGGAATTAGATTAAGATCGTTCAACCAAAAAAAATGTGGTACACATTCCACCCTTTTGCATTTTCGTTTTTAATACTAATATAGAGAAAAATGTTAGAGGGTTGATATTTTGATAAAAATAATATTAAATAAAAATAATAAATTTTATTCATCATGTAACATATAGGCATTAATGAATACTGATATAGTTTATTTGCATATATTAGTGTAAAAGAAGATTACATGAAATTCAATGTTTCCCACTTGAATTATTGAAGGAGAAAACATTCTGTATAGATTGACAACACCATGAGAAAATAAATAGTAAATTTCTGTGATGGTGCCAAATAATATATGTGTTCCAATTCGTTTTCTTCAAAATTTTCACCAAGTTATATACGCATCGGCATTATAATAGCCACGATAAATATTATTATTCTACTTCATCTAAGAATCCACTTCAATATATAAATTATCTTTTGAAAAATAAAAAGAATTTAAGTTAAATTTCATCAAATCTCAAACCACAATATAAGTATAATTTGCACTAAAAATAATTATTCTGGGAATTACCTGAAATGTCAATTTAGACCTGAACGTGAGACACAAACTCCTTTTGAAGCAGCGTCCAACTTATTTTGGAGTTAAAGTGTTGCCATCCAAATTTTTCGTGAGGAGGTGGGGATGGTACCTGCAAGAGATTTCGGTACTTAAGTTAGCAAGAATTTTGAACAAGTTTTTAATAGATAGGAACTTGAATATATCTGAGAGGTGTCAGTGTATTTATAGTAGAGTAAATAACCACTTTTTGAAATAGTTCTATCTTTGTTGATGGATAACCGTTCTTTTTATTACTAAAATTTATTGGAATCTATCTTATAGATGAAATAGAGATAATAGGAGATAGTTACTTATTTGAATAAGTAGGGTTGGACTTTCTTATCGTATCTGACAAGTAGAAGATGTCACCCTTTTTTAGGTAGGCCTTTATTTTTATTGGCCCTGATTTTATGTTTTTTGGTTAGGGTATGAACAATATTTTTTGCAAAAAAAGAGAATAATTTAACGACTAATAAAAACATGTTAAGGTTCTATTTTGTTTGTGTTACGGTTTAGTTCATAGGGTGGGTTTGAACGCACATAAACGGGGTATTTAAGAGCTATACACATCCAAATCAAGATTATATATTATCCTATAAAAGAGGATAGAATCAGCCAAAGATTCTTTTTAAATCTCCAGTCACCAAAAACTATAAATACTAGGGATAAGTTTTTTCATCGGTATCTTTCCTAATCTTAATTCTAGCATTTCTTGGACCTGAGATTGACTTAATCATTGTAATCCTTGCAGCTACACCACCTCCATTTGACTCCGAAGTGATGACCGATTGGTGAGTCTCCATCTCAACCTCTCTTTCACCACCGTGAACAATTCTAGAATAAAACAGTTTGGGATATATTTGGTTTTCACTTTCAGTGTTTTTCTTTCTTTCTTTTTTTTTTTTTTTTTTTTTGGTTTTTGGAATTGTGAATAAAAAACTGAAACCTAGTAAAATAGAAAGTACTAAAAATTGAAATAGGAAAAATATTTCTCATAAAATCCTAAACATTTTGATTGTGATTTTCAAAAAATAGCAAAAAATAAATAACTTTGAGAAAAAAGCTAAGGCTAAAGGTTTTTTAAGACATGCATCCAGTTAACATGGATCCTGATTTAATTGAAATGTGCCCATGATGATTGGATAAATTGAATTGAGTATAAAATACGTGAAACAAGTCCCTTAATTCAAGTATCATCCTTATTCCTTGCACGCTTGAATAGCCTTTGAGGAATATATTGGAGGAATGTCAAACGTCTTTTTCGTGTGACAAAATTAAAGCAGAGATCCTAATATTTGTATTGTGAGAACAGCATAGTTGTAGTTTATAAGCACTAGGTGGACAAGGAGATAGGATTTTGGTTCCACTTGGAATTGTTCCAATTAACATACACTCAAATTCAAACTATACTCTTCCAACTACCATCGGCAGCCTTATCACAGTGGTACTTATTATTAGCAAAAATGTGCAATGTGACATCAAATTAAATCTTGTTGGATTTGGCCATGAGACCGTGTCATTAGGCTGTTGGTTATATTGTTCCCAACTTCCCATTCAAGTTTGTTTTCTTTCATTTTTCTAAAAAACAATTATTTATTATCATACTTTTCAAAGATGTAAAAAACAAAATATGCAAAAATATTCTTTTTAAGAAAATAAGTATACATCAGAAGTTAAATAGATTGATTTAACTTAATAGAACGTGTCATAAAACCACTTTTTTTTTTTAAATTTGAGCTAATAAGATGAGAAAATATATGAATAA
>NC_029793.2:113401303-113402374 GCF_000816755.2 Arachis ipaensis | reverse complement strand
TCTAATAAAATACTTGACGTTTGATGCATTTGACAATAAATAATATAATCGCATCTCAAGTGAAGGCATGTTTAGCAAATACATAATTTTTCAAGTTAATATACACTCTAAAATTCAAATGCATCTCCCAAATAAAAATAATCTTTCTCAAGCCCAACTCAAAAATGGCAACTTGATGGCTCTCTTGGCAGGCTTGTGATAAGAGTAAATTAAATATGATTAAGTTAGGGAATAAATTTTTTTTAATTTTTTTTTCAACTAAGTGTAGAATGTGATTTTTAATTTTTTTAATATTTTTATATTTTTTTTCATCTATAAATATATAGTGGAAGATTACATTTTACTTTCTTAAGTGGAAAAAAAAATTGAGAAGATCTAATTCCAATTAAATTACTTGCTTGAATATGAAGCTATAACATAATTGTATACATGTGATTAGTTTTTTTTCTGTTATGTTAGATATATTGATTATTTTCAGTTAGCCATACTATGTGTATTTAATTAGTATATAAAATATAAAATTCTCTTATGGAAATGATTCAATCAGAATTCATTCCAAAACAATCATATTCTCTATTTTCTATTCCTTCTCTGACTCACCAAGAACTTCTTCTGCACTAAGCCTCTCTGAATGAAGTGCCTAATTAACAACTCTACCCTTATTAGCTTTGTTATTACAAGCATACCTAGTTAAAATTTTAAGTAGTATTACTAATTTATTTGAATTAAGAAGCTTTTCACCATCATGCATGTCACATGTAAAAAAGTGGCCTGGGTCTTATTACTTTTCAAGCATAAGCAGATAATGGAGCCATCAATTAAAAATATATTAATTAATAATTAGTGCCTTTCGTGAAAGGCATTTAATTTGTGGGGTGATTTGTATCCGGCCTAACTCATACTATGTTATACATGTGATCAATTATTTAATCCTACCACATTCAAGCACTTCAACATATTTTTCATGTTTCTTTTGATTTTCATGCATATTAATCTTTTTTTAACCTTTCAAATTGTAGTTAATTATTAATGTGAAATTGATTAAAGTTTTAGGAAAAGAAATTATATAAT
>NC_029793.2:113397176-113400063 GCF_000816755.2 Arachis ipaensis | reverse complement strand
AGCTCCAAATGCAAGTGAATTCTGTCACGTCATTTTTTTTATTAGGTCATGAATAACATCATTTTCGTTGGAATAACCATCTTTTTTCCTGCACTGATGAGCAAGCCAAATCTTATATGATTTGAAACTCCACTTTAACATTTTTTATTATCCTATAATTAACCGCAGGTCAAATTAACCATAAACAAATTATATGCAAGGGGAAAAGAGATTGGGTAAGGAACGGCCAATTAACTTGTTACGAATGTAAATCGATTTAGGTAAATAGCTCTTAGTAATGGCCAATAAATTTGCTACTAAATATTAATACAATAACGGTGATGTTAGAGAGAAAAAAAAAAAAAACAGTCAGAACTTGCTTTATTTAGTATTTATTAATTACTGCAATAATTAATAAATATTAAATAAGATAAATTTGGACTGATTTTGACTAATTTGCCTTGAGAGGGAAAAAATCATATTGAGATTACACTAAAAACATGAATATGATTTAAAACAATGAGATAGAAAAAATTTGCAGCCCCCAATTTGACACCTTAGCTAACTTTTTTATGGCATACTAAGGCACAAGGTTAGATGGAATATATTATATCTAGTGCCCTTAAAACTTTAAAAATGCCATGATCATATATCATATATGCGGTATGTCTAACTACGTCCTAGCTTCATGAAATCATTATTTGAAAAACATAATAAAAAATGTCATTAGTTCTTTTTAGTCAATATCAATTAATTTTTTTAAATTAATTCTTTAAAAATTTTAAATTTTAAATTTTAAATTATAAATATTAACCTTAAATTTTAAACATCTGTAAAAAATGTTGAGTTAAGAAATTAACTAATATAATTGATATAATTGATGATGACAAACATTAATTTTATTGGACTAACTATCCAATTAGTTTTATTGATTTTGTTTAAAGTGATGCAGGTCAAAACTTAATGTTGCAGCAGCCCAAATAAAGGTAACAAAATCAGAAGCACTCATAGTGTGCAACATCTACAAACAAAGCCCAAAAAAGAAATGACAAAGAAATCACATGGACTGAATGGTAAGTGGATAAAATCCAAGCCCAAGGGGTTTCTCTCAAGCTGATCTCTCCAATTGCTTGCCTTCAAAGCAATGTTTACTTTTTTCATTTCGGTCAGACTCAAAGAAGAGAGAGAGCTTCGTTCCTAAGTCATTCACCAAAGAAGAAAGAAAGAGAAGGGTTAAACAAAAAGGTTGAGGTCTAATCACCCACATCAAACCATATCAAGCTAAGTCAGAAGCTAAAGGTGATTCATTTCTTTTCGCATGCATCTTACTTTCTTCTCTGCTTTCCCGACTCTTTGCCAATCCAATTTGGGAAACATGAAAAAGGTGATCTCTGATAAACACCGCTATGAATCAAAAGGTCAAGATTGTTTCTTGGGGATAAAATTGTACCTCAAAGGTTCAGATCTGGGTTTACCATTGAAAATATATTTTCTTTGCTATTCTGAGGCATTCAGTTAAGAAAATGGATCTGTTTCATTTTCTCATTTTGGGGATTACAGGAAGAATGTGAAAGAGTAAGTTGGTGTAGCATACAGCTCGAAGAGTTGACCTGGAAGAGAGCATCTTAGCAACATGCAAGGAGATACAAAAGAAAATTATTCACGCTTCTGAAAGTAAGGAGAGAGAACCAGGGTTTGAAGTTTTTGTTCTGAGAAGTTTTCTCTGAAGAGTTCATCAACTTGGACAATGCTCTCTAGTTAAAGAGGCATTTCGCCAGAATGAGGAACAAAATAAGAGTCAAGTGAATCTGGTTCAACCTATAGCAAGAGAAGCTGTTGAAGCATTAATCTCCTTCATATTTTACAGATTGTAATTTTTATTTTTAATGTATATCTTTCTGTAATTTCTTGAGTGGTAGAAGGCAAATGAGAAAGATCAAGAAAAAGCCAATGAGTGTGAAAAAGATTGAGTGATACACTAGAATGAAAAGTCTAGAGTGATTTTAGATTTCTTTAGGTTGTTTATTGTGTCTTATATCTTGTACCTGTGAGGTACCCCTTTCTTAGTTGGATAAGCACTAAGAGTGAAGAGTTAGGTATTAGCATAATCAAGTCAAGTTAGGTTAGAACTTGAGTGGGAAAGGATTGTGTTAATCCTGTAAAATTGGTGTATGTAATACTTTAACTATAGTGAAAATTACACCACTGTTGTGGTAGAGATTGGATGTAGATTGCATAAGGCAACTGAACCAGAATACATGATAGTGTCAGTTTCTCTCTTCCCTTCTCTATTCTATTTTCTGATATTCATAAGACAAAAAAAATTATCTTATAAATTTTTTGTTGCTAAATTCAAATAGATTCAAATTGAAAGTTTGTGTTTAAAGAATTAATTCATTGAATAAAAAGAAGGCTATAGATTCAACCTCCCATTCTCAAAGTTTCCTACTACCTTTAAAAAATAAGAGTTAAAAATAATTTTATAATAAAAAATTGATTAATATTAATTAATTAAAAATTAATTTTTTATATTAAGTTTTTTTAGTATATTATGTTAATAGCCTTATAGGAATTTGCAACCGCATCAATGTGTTGCGTGCAAATTTAGTCAGTTATATTCGTGTGCATGATTTCTTATTTTTAACAAAGAATTTAATTTGTCAACGACTTATAGTTTAAATAATCTCAATATTTTTATTTAAAAATTTTGAATTCGAATTTCATTCTTAACTTTGAAAAAAAATAAAGAATTTAATTTTTATAGATGGATGACAAATGTGAGAAACATGTTATTATTTAACCAAATATAAGTATTCATATAATTTATGGTTACATAAAATTTTGTTTGACTATATATATAACATTTTATGTTGCAATACTATATAAATAAATTAAATCCATAATCAAT
>NC_029793.2:113392914-113397094 GCF_000816755.2 Arachis ipaensis | reverse complement strand
ATCATGATTATGATTAATATTTGAAGATAGTATTCGTCGACCAGAAACCAACAATTAATTCCTAAACTCGTCAGAGATCATCTTTTTTTGGCTAAGAAGTTTGTCACAAAACCTATTTTATACATTTTGTTAAAAATTAAACCGAAATAAGAGATATAAAAAACTCAAACAACTGTCATTTATGTTAGTTTTGGGTATTAATATTATAAGTAGATTATGGTACATGATCTAAACTATTTTTGTTGCCCATTATAAGGAGGGTATCTGCTACGTGCATATGGGATTATATGCTTGCCACTATATGCAATCTGACAACTACCCAATTATCCATGCAGGTAATGGATTGCACACTCCGTCCTATGTGACTTTTTCTTCTGTCAAAGAATTACTGTTTATAATAATACTATGGTAGCAAGGAAAGTATTCGGTGTGAAGCAAATTAACAATACATTGGAATAAAAAAAGAAGGAATGAGTGGCTTATTAGTGGATATTGCATTATACATAGTCATTTAAAAAAAATTACAATAAAGTTACACTTGATTGCAAATGTGACCTATAGTAAAGGATTTGTTAATGCTATACAGATTGACAGTTATCATTGCACCATGTTTGAAAGTGAGCACTCAAGGTTTTAATTAAAGATATTTTAGGATATATACCTTAAATTAAGTAAACTTTATTTGTTATATTAGAAACTTATCAGTTAACTATGAAAATTATGAAAAATAAAATTATCAACATATTATTGATGCAATTATTAATAAATTTTATTATATCTCACAAAAATATAGAAGACTAGATCTTCACTGATATGTAAAATCTATTTTAGTAGATAATTTGTGAATATCTGTATAAGTATTTAAACAGTTTGTTTTGACCTGTATAAAATAACTCTAATTTATTTACTGAACATTTAATTCACAAGAAAAGTAAACAAAGACATTAGCCGCGTGAAGTTGACTCTTGTACTCTTGTGGAAGGATTAGATCATATTTTAGGATTTAATTTGAGCATGGTAGGAATAATTATTAGCTTGAACAAAAATTATAGACCAAGATTGACACAGAATCTCATACAATACGGTAGAAAGATTCTCATTTCTGGATATCTAAATAAACCAACTTTGTTGATTATTCCGATAAACTATCAAAATCATGCATAAATCCTAATTTACGCACACACGCATGCTCGTCCGCATGCACGCACCAATTATTAGCTGCTCGTATAACACATATATATGTGTATGTAACATGCATATTAGAAATCAACGAATTATTAGTTTCTCGTATAAAACTATGAAATAGATTTATAATTATATTTATAATCAAATTTAATAACTAATATAATTTAAAAAATATAAATCTCTAAATAAGTCTCAAAATTAGTCACTAAATAGGTCTCTAAATTTCATACTAGTTGCTCATTAAATCGATCGCTAATTTAAAATTTAGCAACTGATTTAGCAACTAGAAAAAAATTCAGACTTTAAAAATTTTCAGTTGCTAAATCAGTTGCTGTTGTTTAATTTAGCGATTGATTTAGCAACTAATCTTAAACAGGCTAAAAAATAGTTGGTCGCTAAATCGATTACTATGGAGTTGGTTGTTAAGTCGGTCCTTGATGATTAAATTAGCGACTGTTATATCGACCAACACAAAAGTAAGATTATATAGTTGTTATGAACTAGAGATCAATATAAACTAAATAAAAAAAAATTTGGTTGCTAAATAGGATGCTAGTATTTGGTCATTGTTAGCAACCAACATATCAACCGATTAAGCAACCAACAAATAAATAGTTTTATAAGTAATCAGTTGTTAAATCGGCCGTTATTTAAAAAAAAATTACAAATAAAAATATAAAATATTAACAAAATCACAAAACCCCTAATTTTTGCTAAAATATCTAAATCACCCTTACTTTTTTACTAACGAATTAATGGTCAAATTGGTTTCTAAAAGATCGCGCGATATTCAATTTAGTTTCCGAAAATTTTTTTTAATCAAATCCATCCTCTAAAGATTTCAGTTTTGTCACGTTAGTCCTTCTGTTACTTTTCACGTTGACGGCGTTAACGGAAACTAACGTGGCACGTTAAGTTACATGTTAGCACACACCTCTATATCCTAATTGACAACTAGTATGATATCTTTATGAAATTTGGTCAAATCAGTCCCTAAATAACAAACGCTAAACCCAAAATGTTTAATCAACTAGAATAAAATTCTAACTCCAAAAATAATTTTCAGTTCCAGCAAAAAAAATACCAACAAGAAACAGAATTTAACGATGGCACAATCCTAAAAAGAAGTTCAGTAATAGAAAAAAAATCCCTTCCAAAAATCCAATTCTATGAAAAAAATACAAACACCAAAACCAAATAACAAAACAAACACTAAATATAAAATATGAACAGAGAAATTTATAGTCAATAGACTCTTCTAATATTTGGAAAAACAAAGCCTTTGATCAACTTTCATAAATCAACAAAGAGCAAAATCCTAACTCCACAAATGGTTTTTAGTTCTAACAAAAACCACTAACAAGAAACAAATTTTATCAATGGCACAATCCTAACAAGTTTAGTAACCAGAAAAAATAAAACCTTAAACAACAATGAAAATGCCCGTCGATCACGTCTTCAATGACTATGTCGAATTCACTACTCAATGGCGAACTTGCGAACACGCTACGCCGGATGCTTCAATCAGCATCGATGATGAAGGCTTCTTCATCTTCTCCTCAGCGACGTCGAAAAGGAAGTGAGAGGTGAGGGTTTTGTAAGAGAAATAGGGATGCCGCCAGATGCTTCAATCGATGACGATGATGAAGGCGGCTTCTTCAAAAAGGTGAGAGGGAGAGTTTTGTAAGAAAAACAAGGACTATGCTGTTTCAATCACCACCTCTCACCCTTCGTTGTAGTCCCATGTACGAAACGTGAACCGACCTTCGCCAGAGAAGACGCACACGACAACTTCCATTTAATCGCTCGTCAAAATTCAACCTGGTTCGTCTTCCGGTGAGCGTCGTTATTGTTGGGTTTAGAAAGCAATGAAAAACAGGGGTATCTTTTTTTACTGAGAGTGAAGGAAAGTGTGGTTGAAGAATGAAAAGTGACCCATATACAACGTTTTGATGAACCAGCTCTCCTTGACTTAAAACGACGTCATTTTTATATGGTGAGGAGTAATTTAACGTACCAGGTCAACTTTCGTTAACGACATTAGCAAAGGAGGTGACAGAAGGACTAACATAACTAACTTAAAATCTTTCGAAAATGTATTTGATTAAAAAAATTTTCAAAGACTAAAATAGAGATCGTGTGATCTTTTAATGACCAATTTGACCATTTACTCAATTAACCCAAATCGATCGTCAAATTAATCGCCATTATTGCTAATATTTCATCTTATTCAATTTTTTTTCCTAATATCTAAAATAAGTTTTAATTTATACTCAACGTTAATTTTTTGAATAAACAATTAATTAAATTACTTTTTTTAATTGTGAACAACCATATATATTCTGAAAAGAGAATATATCAATTAATAGTGAAAGAGAATAATAGTGAAAGAGAATAATACATATTAGTGAAAGAGAATAATACATATTCTAAATAGTGAAAGAGAATAATACATATTCTAAAACTTCTTTCTGACTTGTTTTGTTGGGCCTATAGCATTATTAAACACATAGATCAAACTATACTAATAATTTGGGCTATTAGTTTATAACCCAATCAGTATTTTATCCTCCCTTAATAATAAACACAGTAAAAATGTAACACCCTACCACACAGAACTTTACGTCTAGAACGTAAATTAGAGGTGGCGAGGCGCTACGACCTCTAAAATTAAAAATGCGTATATAATATAGTTGAAAGAATATAATATTCGAGGAGCCTTGAAGGTTGGATTGAAAAAATTCGTGAAAAAATAAAAGCGCAATGCTCAAGATAATGATTACTTGCGTACGAAGAAGAGTAAAGATACACATACGTAAAATAAGAAAAGAGTGTCAAAGCATACAAAATATTTAAGCTCCAGGCTCCACCTATGAAACTAAGACTGGTTGGAGAATATCTACATGCATATATACAATCCCAAGACTCCATAATACTTAAAATGAACCCTAGTTCTCCATCAAGCCTCTATAAGGCACAAAAGTATACATATAAA
>NC_029793.2:113369133-113392906 GCF_000816755.2 Arachis ipaensis | reverse complement strand
CCCAAAGCCCAAAGTCGCATCTTCGCTGCAATCGAAACTCCAGACGCCTAGTGAGGTGCCTCTCGACCTACAACTGAAAAACACAAATATCCGTATAAAATGAGAATCAGTGGTTCTCAGCATGGTAAAGGTGTCACATATATAAGATATAAGGTCTCAGAAAAGTCAGAGGCGATCCTAGAACTCTGACACTCAGATTAAAAACTTAGTTATACTTTAAACAAAAAACCAGGTGAACAATATATGGTACTTAGGTTCTAACCCAATATTAACTTAACACCTCAACCTTTGCTTCCTCCAACCCTCTAAACTCTAATAGAACTACACAGACAAACAAAATAGAAAAAGACAAACACAAGTAGAGTATAGTTATTGCAGGTAGCAAGTATCACAAATAGCATATTTATTCACAAAGGCAAACCCAAATAATGCACAAGCAAGCAAAACATACAAATGCATATGATGCATGTTTGCCCTATGGCTAATGAGATTATTTGTCGGTTATATAGCCAAACCCGACACGTCTGGTAGCTAATCCGGACATCGTCTCTCTAGTGCACATTAAAACCATTAGAGGGAATACGTGCCCTGTGTAAAACTCGGTCAAACCATAATTAATTAAATAATAAATTAAATAGGAGAGAATATGGTTAGACAATTTAGCAATTATAATTTGATAATTTAAATATGATAATTGGACTCAGTGGATTTTTCTGAGTCGGAAAACATAGTTTTCTGCGTAACAACGCGTAGTGAAAATTTGACCGACAGTACCAGTTGAGATTTGTCCGCTACTGCAGCTAAGAAAATTAATTATGAGTGAGAAGGGTTAAAAAGTTAAATATTTTTTGTTGAGGTGGTAAAAATAATTAAAGCGCACATCAAAACGCTAATTTTAAAGGTTTTGGCCCAAAATTCGGCCAACGGACTAAACCAAGTGAACCGCGCCCAAGTAGGCCCAAGGCCCAACATAAGATAGCCTTATTGAGGCCATTCAGTAGCCACAACCCCAATTTTTTTGTGATTCATGTTGAAGAGAAGAAAGGGAAGAAGAGAGAAACCCTAACCCTCCTTGAAACTTCAAATCACCATAACTTTCTCGCGGAGATCCAATTGACGAGCCGTTTGCAGCTACGCGTCGCTCTCCTTATCCTCTTCAAGTCTATCTAGGAATTGTGGTGAGTATGTTACTCTCTTCTGCCCAATTTTTGTTTTTCCTTTAAATTCGAATTTGGTTATGGGTGTTGAGTAATTTTGTGATTTTGGTGGTTTAAGGGTGCTCTAGTATGAGCCATTGGTGAGTTTCATCAACCATTCATAGGTTAAGGTAAAGAACCTTCTAACTCTTGTAATTTATGAGATTTTGTGAGCCCTAAGTTGATGTATGCATGTAATGTGTGTATTAGAGTATTGGGTACACTTTTGGAACTTGAATCTTGCTTGTGAATGTGTTTGGTGGAGCTTGGAGCTGAGTTTTGGTAGAGACTCCAAAGTGAGGGCTTGAATTGACTTCCAAGAGGTACGATTTAAGTTTCATTTAAATACCGTGTGGTGTGATGAGAATTCTAGGTTAAATGCCCTAGGATTAGGTGTGAATTATGTATTTGGATGAATTCGATATGCATAGACAACATGTTGTGGTATTTGAGGGTTTGGATGAGATTAGTGTAATAGTGCATAATTGATGTGTTTTTGAAATTAGTATTGGATAATGAATTGTGTGATTTGCGAGTTATACATATATGCATATAAATATTGATTTGATGAATGTTGGGCCGGAAGCCGTGAATTTTGGGCCAGAGGCCAGAAAAGGAAAGAAAGATGAGTTGATGTGTATATTGTGTGATGTCATATGAGATTGAATGGATTGTGGATATTGAAAGTGTGAATAATTGGAATGATTATTGAATAATGAGAATTTAGAAATTTAGGAGTGGAATGTGATGAATTTGGGTTGGATTATGTAGATGAGATGGGTTTGAATTTGGTTGAGTGTAAATTGGTGAATTTGGTTGGTTTAGAGTCAATTTGACAGATGAAAATGAATTTGGCTTGAGAACATTGGAAAAATTGGTGATTTCTGTTTTTAAAAAGAAAAAAAAACCGATTTTTGACCTACTTCGGTGGTCCGTAACTCGGTCCTCAGAGTTAGAAATTCTTCAAAACTAGATTTTTATGAAAGTTCATTTAACGATCTTTCCAATGGTTCAAAAATGGTTGAAAAAAGAATTTTGTAGCAAAAGATATGAAGATTTGAAAATTGGGTTCAAAAACTGATTTTTATACTTTACAACTTTTTGGCCTTTCCGCAAGACTCGTGTATGCAGCGGTGCCACGTGACGCGAGCAGTGGGCTCTATCCTATGGCCTCGCGTAGGCAGAAGGAGGCACGCATACGCGAGAGTGCCGAAATTGGAGACTCGCATACATAGAAGGTGGTACGCGACACGAGCAAACATTGCTGTTTTCACCCCTCGCGTACGCGGCCAAAGCTTGCGTACGCAACACCCCCAATTTTCATTGCATGCATACGCGAGCCACCTTCATGCATAAGCAGAATCCTCAGATTTTTGAAAAGTGTATTTTTATGTATTTTAATCATTCTTTTGGCCTTCCAAACCCTTATAAACCGCGATAAAAGTATAAAGCCGGTGTAAATATGGGTAGAGGGATTAGAAGTAAGAATTAATGGCATGAGTTAGTGAATTGAATGGATGGAACAAATTATGAGATGATGTATGATGATAAATTGATTGTGATTAAGTATAATGAGAAGTGTTGTGATAATGAGAGATGATGGAGATTGATTACGAGTAAGTATGATGGCGAATAGTTGATGATGAATGAGTTAAATTGGGGATTGAGTATGAATTTAGATGAGAATGTTGATGAGAGTGATTATGGTTATGAAAACAATATTGAATATGATTCTGGTTGTGATACACCTACCTGGATAGATGCAGTGGAGTGACTTCGCTTACTCCGGGATGTGGTAAGATATACCTGCCTGGGTAGATGCAGTGGAGTGATTCTGCTTGCTCCGGGTTTGGTTTGAAACGCCTGGGGTGGATGCAGTGGTTAGCCCATACTTGCTCCCAGTTGAGAATAACTTCAGGTTTGAGAAATTATCTGAGTTTCAGATTTCCTTGGGTTGATGCAGTGGGTCGGCTCCATTGCTCTAGGTTGAGATCCGAGACTCTGATGACCCTGCGTCGTAAGTGTGGCTGGACACTTAGACCTTTCCGGATGAGCTCTCCCCTAGGGATATTTCTATTTTGAATGATTATGATTTTGATATTGGGGATGCGCGCTTGCTGGGACTGTCCAATGGTTATCTACTAGGACATGTCGGATTGGCTATGTAACTGACAGATGATATCATCTGCTATAGGGCAGGCATTCATCATTTGCATATGTTTGACTTATTTGAGTATGCCTATTTGTTTTGGATTGCTAAATCATATATGTCATGTTACCTCATTATATGCTACTTGTTCTACTTGTACCTTAATTGTGTATTACTTGTCTATATTGCTTGTGTTTGTACAACTGAGAGGTCCCTCATGCTGGTGTCGGTTGACCCTGAGGGCTATTCTTGTTGAAATGATATAATGAGATAATTAATTTAAAATGATGATTATTAAATAAGGTATCTTGAGCTCCCTGGGTAGACGTAATGAAAAGACTTCACTCGCTTCAGGTAGAGAATGAGATAATTGATATGTAAGCATTATGCTCAGATTTACCGGCTACGATTTTGTTCAGGATTGAGCGTTAAGGGGGTTGGAAAGAAGGGGAAGACAAAGAGTTGACCAGACATAGTATCACCTAGAACAATTATCTAATTCATGGATTAGTGAGAACCTAAGATGAATAAAGGAAGTTTAGGATGCTTAGTGAGTTTTTATTATAGTACATTGTATTTATTTGGCACTTTTACCATACTGGGAACCATGGGTCGGGTGTTCTCATTCCGTACATATCTCTTATTTTTCAGTTGTAGGTCCAGGTGCGCAGTAGTGAGCTGTGGTTCATATGAGAGATGGGAAAGACTTTTGCATTCTTTGTTTTATATTTTGTTTAGAATCTCTCAACCGTTTTTTTGAAAAACTTATATTTTGTATTTATCTCCCTTGGAACTTGCCTATAGAGGCTTTTATGTATCATTTAGGAGAGATTAGGAGATATTGTTGTCAACTACTTCTATACTGTACCCTAGCCGGCCTAAACTTCGCGGGTCACAACTAGTGGCTATTTACTTATGTTATATATCTATACTTTGTCTTATTCTTACTCTTCTTTATGGCTTTACACCCGCAATTTTCATTCCATGCGTATGCGAGCCATTGAATGCGTACACAGAATCCTCAAATTTTTTAAAAGTGTATTTTTATGTATTTTAACCATTTTTTTGGCCGTCTAAACCCTTATAAACCCCGATAAAGGTATAAATCTGGTGTAAATATGGGTAGAGGGATTAGAAGTAAGAGATAATGGGATGAGTTAGTGAATTGAATGGTTGGAACAAATTATGAGATGATGTATGATAATGAATTGATTGTGATTAAGTATAATGAGAAGGGTTGTGATAATGAGAGATGACGGAGATCAGTTACGAGTAAGTATGATGGTGAATGGTTGATGATGCATGAGTTAAATTAGGGATTGAGTATGAATTAAGACAAGAATGATGGATTATGCATATGAAAATAATATTGAATATGATTCTGATTGTGATACACCTGCCTGGGTAGATGTAGTAGAGTGATTCCGCTTGCTCCGGGATGTAGTGAGATATACCTGCCTGGGTAGATGCAGTGGAGTGATTCTACTTGCTCCGGGTTTAGTTTGAAACTTTTGGGATAGATGCAGTGGTTAGCCCCCACTTGCTCCCCATCGAGAACGACTTGAGGTTTGAGAAATTATCTGAGTTTCAAATTTCCTTGGGTAGATGCAGTAGCTCGACTCCATTGCTCCCGGTTGAGATCCGAGACTCTGTTGACCCTTCGTCATAAGTGTGGCCAGAGACTTAGACCTTTCCGGATGAGCTCTCCCACATGAATATTTTTATTTTGAATTATTATGATTTTGAGCTTGGGGATGCGCACTCGCAGGGTCTGTCCAATGGTTATCTACCAGGACATGTCAGGTTGGCTTTGTAACCGGCAGATGATATCATCGGCCATAGGACAGGCATTCATCATTTGCATATGTTTGACTTTTTTGAGTTTGCCTATTTATTTTGGATTGCTAAATCATATATGCCATATTACCTGATTTTATGCTACCTGTTCTACTTGTACCTTAATTATGTATTACTTGTCTGTATTGCTTGTGTTTGTACAACTGAGAGGTCCCTCATGCTGGTGTCGGTTGACGCTGAGGGCTGTTCTTGTTTAAATGATATAATGATATGATTAATTGAAAATGATGATTATTGAATGAGGTATCTTGAGCTCCCTGGGTAGATGTAGTGAAGAGAGTTCACTTGCTCCAGGTAGAGAATGAGATAATTGATATTTAAGCACTATGTTCAGATTTACTGGCTATGGTTTGTTCAGAATTGAGTGTTCAGAGGGTTGGAAAGAAGGGAAAGACAAGGAGTTGACTAGACTTAGTATCCCCTAGAACAGTTACCTAATTCATGGATTAGTGCGAACCTGAGATGAATGAATTAATAAAGGAAATTTAGGATGCTTAGTGAGTTTTTACTATAGTACATTGTATTTATTTGGCACTTTTATTGTACTAGGAACCCATGGGTCGGGTATTCTCATTCCGCACATATCTCTTGTTTTTTAGATGCTGGTCTAGGTGCTCAACAGTGAGCTGTGGTTCATTTGAGAGATGGCAAAGTCCTTTGTATTCTCTACTTTATATTTTGTTTAAATTCTCTCTACCTTTATTTTGAAAAACCTATATTTTGTATTGATCTCCTTTGGGACTTGCCTATAGGGGCCTTTATGTATCATTTGGGAATGATTAGGAGATATTGTTGTCAACTACTTTTATACCATACCCATTACCGGCCTAAACTTTGTGGGTCATGACTAGTGGCTATTTACTTATGTTATATATCTATATTGGGTCTTATTCTTACTTTTTTTTATGGCTTTATCATCGTATTGTTTTTTATTCACACTTTGTCTTCTAATTGTCGATACGTGAGTGATACAACTTCGCGATTTTATTTTCACTCTTTTCAGGCTTCTTGATTTGTAATTCATTTCAATTATATATATATGTATGTATTATAATCCACCTGAGAGTCGTACCACCGTAATATCATTGACTTATGACTTGAGCATAAGGATTTAAATATTAGGGTGTTACACCCTATCACCATTAGAGGGATTTATGTGCCCTGTCACCATTAAAGGAAATATGTGCCCTATCAGCATTAGAGGAAATATGTGCCCTGTCACCCTTACAATCAGAGAGAAAACACATTTGTACTCATCATCATTCATGCTCAATTATAGCTCATTTTCATATTCATTCAATTTCAATTAATCATCGTTATTATCAAATCTCAAACATTTACCCAAAGCAAGTGGGACGAACCTCAATCCTTGCTACTTCCCAAGTATCACAAACATAAATTCACCTTTCAAAAAAGCAGGGGTCCACGTACACTTACATATGCGGCCTTTAAAATTTTTGCATCCTGTGTACGCGTTACCCTGCCACGTATGCGGAGCCTCTGGACAGAGCCCAATGGCCGCGTGCGTATGTGTCGCATACGCGGGCATAGCAGTATATGCAAAAGCTGCTATGTTAAGAATTTCCTATTTTGTACTCCTAACTTCGGACGCGTATAACGTTTTCATTTTAAAACATTTTTCATTTGTTCTTCAAACTGCATAAACTTCACGGACCCAATTTTCATTTGAAATAAGTTTGACAAAAATTGAGGGTCCGGAAGTCGAGTTATGGCTTGCCGAAGTTCGGCTCAAAACCAAGTTTTGCTTAAAAATCTCAAACTCATATTTTCATAATTTCCATTTCAAAAAAAACAAGGCTTCAAGTTCCAACTCAACCAAAGATATTTAAAACATACCTAAACACTTCTCATTCATTCCATAACATTCATCTCACAACATACTAACTTCCAAAACCCCCCAGTATATACCACAATTTCTATAATATTTTCTATAATACTTCAACCAAATCAACACCACTCGCATTCACATAGATATATCCGTGCCTCAATATACAACATGCAAACCACGCCAATCTTAATTCATTATACTTACCCAGACTTGCCGGACACGGCCTTGGGCACAAATCTCACCAATATTCATTATCACAATCGTCATACATCACATTTCGTGCCATCAACAATCATCATCAAACCCAATCATACAACACACATTCATATACATTCAACTTACAATCCAACCACTCACCTCGACAATACAAACAAAAGTCACTAATCCTCAATCATCCATATCATACAACTTATCCTATGGTCATCTAGCCTAAGTTTTCACAAGACATTATATATTATCTACGAGAAACCAAAATCATACATTGGCCGATTCCTCCTAAAGCATGGAACACCACAATTAGCACTATTCTGCAAAAATCCACAACTCCCAAAAAGTGCTCCAAATAGCAACTCAACTACCACAACTCAAGGTCAAGCTTCCAACACCACCAATGACCACCAACATGCCCCAATCAACCCACAACTCAATCTAATACCAATAATCATCACTAAATCAATATAAATTTCACTTCAATATAGATTTTACAAGGGTTTGGGAGTCCTCACCTTACCAACACAGAATTGGAGTAAGACCTAGCAAATTCACAGGAATTTGACCCAAAGCATAAAAATTCAACAAAATTTCACCACAACAACTCAAGAATTTCGAAAATCAAGGGCTGAGCAGTTGGATGAGAAAATGTGAGTTACTAACAAAATTGTTTAGTGGATTTTGTAGAGCTCAGTGCAATGAACGCGTGGCCATAAACGATGTAGCGATCAGAGCTCCGGATCAAAAGTTATCTTGATTTGAAATCAAGCTTAGGTTTTGGTATCTCCTTCCTCCCCTATTTCCTTTTGTGCAACGTGAATGGATTATGAGGGAGGAAGAGAATGCTGAGTTTCATTTAAGTTAATGAGTCTTGGGTTGGGCCATGGGACCAGTTTAGGTCCAATTCAATCAGTTTGGGCCCAACGGTCCAATTTTGGGTCAAATTCTTTAAAATTAGTATCAAAATTCGTATTTTAATTAATTTTACCTTTCTAAACTATAAAATTTAATTTTCTTATTACATTAAATAATAATTAATTTATTGATTAATTATTTATTAATTCTCCGGGGTTTAGAAAAATTATAGTTTATAACCCAACCAATATTTTAACTCTAAACTCAATAATCTCTCCCTTAATAATAAACATACTAAAATTTTATCCTTAAACATTCTCTTACCTTTAATTATACCTTTTTTTTGTCCCAAATTCTCCCTTTCTATTTTTATTCCAAACCCAAAAACACCCCATGACCTCCTTCACATATTGTCACTAATGTTGCCTCCTTTACACGCTGCCAACACCGAATCTCCTTCCTCCCTCCTTCACACGCTACTATCATGATCGCTTGTTCTCATTACAAAAAAATGATGAGTACCGTCGGATTTACCATTGGAAACAATTAAACAGTATAAACCTCGCTGGTAAATATTAACCGTAGGACTTTGCAACGGATTACCAGCTCAGGAAACCAATAGGTTACCAGCGGATTTTTTTACGGTAATGTTGGCACCAAAACATGTTGTTCCACACCACGTTACCGTCGGATTATTCCTTCAAAAATTCTGATGATAATATTTTTTTTTGGAATTTGAAATAAATAGTCAATTTTAATTTTAAATTTAAATTTTTTCACATAATTAGTGTTTAATTCATAAATAATAAAGAATTTTATTTGAAATAAATAAATAATAAAATGTGCAAATTAAATAAAAGTTAGGTACACCAAATAAATGTATGAAACAATAAAACAAAAATTTAAGATCTACAAATCCAGGTAGTCGTCGTCGTCAGTCCCGTGGCCCTGAGTCGGTGGTGCAGAAAGTGGTGATGATGTTCGTGTGCCACCAGCACTACCGCTGCCACCTATAGCAGGACTACTGCCACTAGCGACAGTGCTGCCACCAGCAGGATCAATGCCAGCAGCGCACATCTAGGCTTGGTATACCTGCATCTGAGTCTCCATATACTGCATCTGCTCCAGCAAATCCCTAAACTCCAGCCTGAGCTCATCTATAGACGTCATGCGGGTGAAGATCTCTTGATACCTCTCCCGATAATCCTTAAGCTTCTGAGCTTACTGGAAAAGGCTGTGCTGGAGCTCCTACACTTGCAGCCTCAAATCCACACCTTCCTCGGGTTAGACAGCTCGATTGGTGGCGGAGCTTGACGATGGCTTCAACATCGAGGTGCAGAAGCTGCTAGCAAAGAACGACCTCATCCCGTATATGTGGTTCTTGTACGGGGCTGAGGCGGTATTGCGCCAAACCGCATCGGGTCGATGACTGAGGCTGCAGATCCATCGGCGGCGTCCTCCCCACTTTGCTGAGATTGTTGAGTCGTGGTCTCTAGTCTGTGTGTATAGGACTCCTGTGCAATTAACACAAGTTACTGTGATAAGTAAGACAGATATATAGTTAATCTCTAATAATTTCATAGTAGAAGATAATCAGCTGTATGTTTACTCATATAATGGTCCTGAGACCACTGAGCAACAAATCTTGCTTTGTTCTCCTTCAGCGTGTGGGTGTACTTGAATATCTCTGCCAATGTGGCCTCGCATTCCAACGACTTCGACTACACCAGTTGCATCGAAATACAAAATTATTAGAATGCGTAGTAATGATATACAAGCCAGATAACATGACGAAGTTATTAATAATATTAAAGGAACTACATACTAGCCTGACCTTCGTCCTCATGAAGGTTGTGAGCTGCTGGTGTACTTGGACGACCTGGCCAATGCACTATTAACTTGGTTGATGAAACGCCGATGCCTAAACCATGCATCAGTCTCCCAATGAGAAAAGATGCCATTCTTTACCTTCAATCAGAGCCAGCTCGTCCACTGGTCCCACCCATTATGAACATCATCCTGCATCTATTGGAGCCGCCGACCCATTTTATAGTTGAATATCTTCTGGATGGCCAGGTTATGCTCAGCATCCCAAATGAAGTGCAACTGCAACAAAGAAGCTTTAAATTTAGGTAAATAAAATAGAGGATATAAACTAGCTAAAAAGGTTTAAAACAGAAACAATGAAAGTAATCACCACCCATGTCTCAAACCAGCACTGCCTGGTTTCAGCGGGGATCTCTGTATAGCTGGGTCAAGACTAGTCGTATATCATCTTGTTGACATTCGTCATCACTTGAGTACACGCGTTCGGGTTCGGCAAAAACATAACAACAACCTACAAACAAGAATCAGCCCTAATAATTAAATCTATAAAACAGGAATCAGGAATCATAATCATTAAAACTAGAAAATAATAACCAGCAATCCAAATCAACCTAGATCCACTAAACAGAAATTAGGTTTCAGGAACTTTCAGGAATAACAGGAATTATAATCATGAAAACTAGAAACCAATAACCAGCAATCCACATCAATCTAAATCTACTAACAGGAATCAGGTTTCAGGAACTTTCAGCAATAACAGGAATCATAATCATGAAAACTAGAAAATAATAACCAACAATCTGCATCAACTTAAATAAGCTAACCAGGGATCAAGTTTTAGGAACTTTCATCAATAACAGGAAATAAATGTGCATTGAATGTATTACTTACCCCATGCCGCCATCAGACCAAATGCGCAACTATGTGATGGGAGGTGGTGGAGGGGCATCAATTGCTGCCTTACTTCCTTCCTTGGCTGGACTACGGGGCTGCGGCATCCGTCGCTTGAGTCAGCGTTGCCGCCGTGGACGGAGACACGTAGTTGGAGTTAGGGACCATGGTGAATGGCTGATCCGCTAAACCCGCAATGTGTGGCATGATCGGGGTGGTTAGAATAGAGGGAGAGGACCTAAAAGTCCTGGGGCTACTAAAAGAAACCCTCCCTCTACCTCGACCAAGGCTACGACCACGACCAGCAGCACGTCTTCCTGTCGTCATGTCTGCATATATCAAATTATCAAACAATCTCAGTAATATTTTCTCAATAAACTAACTTTAAAACTGATTCAAAATTAAAATTCTAATTATACTCAAACCTAAACTAAATTAAACTAAAATTAAACAATTGTCAAGCAATCTCAGCAACAATTTCTCAGTAAAACAGTCATCAACACAGCAATTAACAAAATTCAACAATTCCAAACACTTCAAGCATTCAAAATTTAATGTATTAAATCAAACATAACATAATCAACCTAAATATACTAAGATTAGAAAACTAAACTGAACTAACTTTGAAACTGATTCAAAATTAAAATTATAATTCTACTCAAACCTAGACTAAATTAAACTAAAATTAACAATTGTCAAACAATCTCAGCAACAATTTCTCAGCAAAACAGTCATCAACACAGCAATTAACACAATTAGACAATTCTAAACACTTCAACAATGCAAAATCTAATGAATTAAATGAAACATAACTTAACATAAATCCACTAAGATTAGAAAACTAAACTGAACTAACTTTGAAACTGATTCAAAATTAAAATTCTAATTATACTCAAACCTAAACTAAATTAAACTAAAATGAAACAATTGTCAAATAATCTCAGCAACAATTTCTCAGCAATTAACCGAATTAGATAATTCCAAACACTTCAAGCATTCAAAACCTAATGTATTAAATCTAACCTAACTTAATCAACCTAAATCTACTAAGATTAGAAAACTAAACTAAACTAACTTTGAAATTGATTTAAAATTAAAATTTTAATTCTACTCAAACCTAAACTAAATTAAACTAACATTAAACAATTGTGAAATAATCTCAGCAATAATTTTTTAGCAAAACAGTCATCAACACAATAATTAACACAATTAGACAATTCCAAATACTTCAACAATGCAAAATATATTGAATTTAATGAAACATAATTTAATCAACATAAATCCACTAAGATTAGAAAACTAAAATGAACTAACTTTAAAACTGATTCAAAATAAAAATCTAATTATACTCAAACCTAAAGTAAATTAAACTAAAATTAAACAATTGTCAAACAATCTCATCAACAATTTCTCAGCAAAACAGTCATCAACACAGTAATTAACACAATTAGACAATTCCAAACACTTTAACTATTCAAAATCTAATGTATTGAATCTAACCAAACTTAATCAACCTAAATGCACTAAAATTAGAAAACTAAATTGAACTAACTTTTAAATCTATTCAAAATTAAAATTAAAATTCTGCTCAAACCTAAACTACATTAAACTAAAAGTAAATGAATTGGAAAAGAGTTGTTCATTGAATCTGTAATGAAGAACAACAGAAATCAGGAAAGATGTGGATGTTGTAGTAGTGAACATCAAAGTTCTTGTGGTGGCAAACGATGGTGATGGTAGACGGTGGTGATGGAAAAGCGGAGACAGAGGCATGGGAAGAAGGATAAGAAAGAAGGGGGCGACGACAGAGGGGGTGGCAATGACAGAGAGGTGGAGGCGACGGCAGTGCTGTCAGTGGCGATGGGAGGGGGCAGGGAACAGAGGTGGTGGCGGTGATGAGAGAGAGAGAGATGGTGGAGATGAAGAGAGAGTGTGTAAAATTTAAAATAGGGGATTGTTACTGTCGGTAACGGTTTAATAATCCCATCTTCTCCTGTATGAAAGAGTACATGTCACCATCCTGCCTGCCATCACCTCATCCCTTACCCTTTTCACCTGCCATGTCACCTAAAGCAAGTAAAAGTAAATAAAGTTAGAACAACATTATTATAATAAGATATGAAATAACAACAAATTGATAACATAAACATATGATAAACAAAAGATAAACGTATTTATTCAGATTCATTAGAAGACAGAGAGATAGAATTATCATCACCATCACCATCCTCGTCATCCTGATCATCTTTTTATTCAAATTTTGAAGTTGATATATTGGGAGGTCGACCATGTCAACCTCTCTTGAGGGTGAAGAAAGAATATCTGGAATTTCATTTTCAGCTATCAATCTAACAGGGTTTGATTGAAGATTTTGGAATTGCACCTCTAGCACGTCGTCATTTTCCTCAATCTAACCTTTTCTATTGGTTTGTATTTGATCACTACTCTCCAATTAGATCTAGACTTTTCGGGTATTGGATGTAGTACACTTGTCGTGCATTTTGTACTAGGTTGAATGAATCATATCTATCATACCTCCTATAAAAATTAACCTTGATTATCTTATAGACTTTGTGCATGCGAGTGCCTCAAGACCTTGTAGGATCATACCATTTATAATTGAATACCACAATCCATTTAATTAGTACACCCAGATACTCAATTTCTAAAATTTCCTTTAACAACCTAAACCAGTCACATTCACCTTGTCCAACATCTCCCATTAGAAAAACCTCCACGTTGTACGTTTGCTCTTCCTCGAACATGTTCTTTTGTGTAAAAATTCATCTCATTGACCTTCATCATAGTCTAACTAAGGCATTGTCTATTAGGTTCCCAAACCATATTACACAGGTGAGGACATGTTACACCATTTTTTGGATCATTCACATGGGATTGAAACCATTGTGAGAATTTGTACAAGTTTTCTATTCTATAAAATGCCTCAAGCAACCTCCTAATTTTATCGACTTCAGGATGATTGAGAAAAATGTGTAGGTGGACCAAGCTTAGTTCCATGAATTTCAACCACATAATTTGTCTCCTTCCCCCGAGTGTTCCAACTTAATTAAAGACAAGCAAGGTAGGTTCAAACAAACAATCGCCGCTGGAGTTAATATTACTCTCAGATCTTGTGCGACTAGATTAGACGCCAGCTCAAAGTAGTAAGAACAAAAGTAGGTTATTTCGTTCGACATATATGCCTCACACATTGACCCTTGATGCGAAGCCAAACATCGGTATAGAATTTTTCAATAAAGAATTACTTTGTCAGTAGTATAGTTCCAAACCAACAATTGACCCGTATCAAAGTTTAATTTATTTGTCAAGAATGCAAACCAATAAAAACCAAGAGTATTAGATCTTGGGTCATCTCTCAAAAGAATTACAGTGAGGTGTGTATATTATCGGCTATGAGAAAAGAGGGTTTGTAGATAAATAGACAAGAAAATAGATGACAAGAAAGTAAAGCTAACAACTAAGGGAAATATAAATGCTAAAAGACACTCTTGGTAAGGATTGAGAATCAAAGCTTCCTATCCTAGTCATTGACCGCAAACATGGCAATTACTTAGAGTTAATCCCATTTTGTCATCCCCAACATCGGGAGAAAGTCAAATAGACATAGGCAGTCTTAATCCATAGGTCTTACTCATCAATGGAAACAAGAACAACTAACAACCTTAAATCACAAATCAATATTGGACATCAACGACTCTCGTGTCACTAACTACGGCATGACAATTATAAGAGCAAACCAAATTAGTCAACCTCTAATGGTGAGGTCAACCTGGCTTAATCAATCTCAATCCATAGGTCTTACTCGTTAATGGAAACGAGATTAATTAAAATCTCTAAATTGTCAATCAACTCAGACATTAGTGACATTAAGATCACCTTAATTACTCAATTTCAAGCTAAGAGTGAAAAATCTACCCTAAAACTAAGAGAGACATTTTCACAAATACTTAAAAGGCAAAAAAGTAAAACATGGTAAAATTACAATAATAATAAAATCTAAAACTACCAAATGCAAGATAACAATAACAATAACAATAACTCAATCAAACATAAAAAAAGCATAAAACATGAATTGTATTAAATGAAATAAAAAGTAACAACAGTTCATAAAACTAAAAGCAACAAAATAGAGAAATTAACAAGATAAACTAAGAAAACTAAGATGCTAGAACAATGAAAAGTAAGAAAAACTAAATCAAAACAAGATTAAAACTTAAATCTAGGGAGAGAACTAAACTTAAAACCCTAAATTCTAGAGAGAAGAGATAGCTTCTCTCTCTAGAAATCTAACCTAAAACATGCTAAAGACTATCCTAATGTTCTCCCCTTGTTCCTCCTTGAGTTTGACTTGAAATTCTTCATAAATGAGTTGGATTGGACCCAAAAAAGCCTTGAAATTGCGACCCACGTGTTCACTTAAGTGAAATCATGTGCCTTTAGTCATGCATACGCATGAGGCAAGCGTAGCGCAAATTCGTGAAATTTCAAAACATGCGTACGCATGAGCCGTGCGTATGCATGCCCCTGAAATGCTCCAAAACTTTATTTCTTCATGGATTCTCCACTTTGCATGCTTTTTCTTCACTTCTTCAAGTCATCCTTGCCTTCTAAGCCTAAAATCACTTCAGCAAACACATCAAGGCATCAAATAGAATTAAAGTGAATTAAATTTAGCAATTTAAGGGCCTAAAAATATGTTTTTAATCTTAAGCACAATTTAGGAAGAATTCACAAAACCATGCTATTTCAGTGAATAAATACAGGATAAGTTGATAAAATCCACTCATTTCAATACAAAATAAACCATAAAATTGTGGTTTATCAACCCTTCTACCCTAGCTCTATTCTTGACCGACCTCTTATAAATACCAATTTGACATTCAAAAGGATACATCTATCTATATTATACCAGGCCACACACACGTGCTTCGTATTCCATGTGAATAAAAAGATGTTCCATGACATTAAAGAAGACAGGAGCAAAGATTCTCTCTAGCTTGCCGAGGATGATTGGGATGTTCTGTTCAATTACACAAGGATTTTCCTAAATAAAAAATAAAAACATAAATCTCTAAAAAATTGACTTAATTTTGTTAATGGCTTCCAAACTTAATCAGAAAACTCTCTTAAGGCAGCTCGGAGAAGGCATTCTATGAAAACATGACAATCATGACTTTTTATGCCACGAATCCTTCCATGATTGATATGAGAGCATCTATTGAAGTTTGATGCATAGCTATTCTATTGACATGTGTTATGTCTTTGTTCCATGTTTAATACATAACACCCTTTTGGTTTGGCCCATCTACCATCTCCTATTGACATAAAATTTAGTTCTGGATTTCTACAAAATTCTACCAAGTCCAGTATAGCTTTGGTGTTATTTTTGGTTCTATCACTATATATCATTGTGTTGATGACTTTGTCGAACACGTTCTTCTGTATATGCTTCATATCAAGACAATGACGGACGGGAAGATTCTTCTAATAAAGGAAGTCCCAAAATATACTTCTCTTAGTCCAATTATATTTGTTACAAATCTAGGAAACTGTAACTGATGGCCTGTGTCAACTATTTTCAGATAACCAATAGTCCTTGTCCACACCTCTTTACCACTCAATTTGACTGGAGGCTCCTCATGTTCCTTAGTGTTATTCTTAAATGCTGTTTAACTGCATCTATTGAGATGATCCTCAGACAAAAATATTTTGTGACAAGAAAACTAAGATTTTTTTTTCCGTATTTAAGTTGGAAAGCCTTAGTGTCTTTCATGCAAATGAGACAAGCTAATTTTTCCTGTGTCATCCAACCAGATAACATCCATAAGTAGGAAAATCATTCATTGTCCACATTAGGACAACTTTAAGTTTGAAGCTGACTTTAGATGATACATTATAAGTTAAAACCCTAGAAGACCACAACTAGTTTAACTCATCAATGAGAAGTTGAAGATATATATCTATTTTGGATTTTGGATTATTTAGACCGGGAATAACATAAGTTAGGAAGAGATAGGGATCTTCCATGCACATCTCAGGAAGAAGTTTGTAAGAGGTAATAATGACAGGTTAACATGAATAAGGAATGCTAAAGTGGATGTTTAGGACAAACTCATCAGAACAAAGACCAAGTCCTATATTTCTAGATTAAGCTATAAAACTTGGGTGTTTTTCTTTTATCAAAATGAAGCCAAGCTTCCGCATATGAAAGGTAGGTCATGGCACCGTCTATTTGATGGTTATTGAAATTCAAAGTTATGTACGGAGCAAAATTCATTGACGAATACAACCTTTGGATCCTAGAGATTAGGGGAAAATAATGCATTCTGACGAACAGACTTTTGCTAGTAAAGAAATCCACAAATAATATCTCGTTGCAAGTATAGTTTCTAAACTAACAATAATCCTTTCGTACAAAAATTTGGTTGTCACAAGTAACAAACCCCTAATAAAATTGATAACCGAAGTATTTAAACCTCGGGTCGTCTCTCAAGGAATTGCAGGGAGGTGTATTTATTATTGGTTATGGAAGATTATCTTTTTGGGGTTTTTGAATAAGGAACAAGGAAAAGTAAATTGTAAGAATTAAATTAATAACTAATAAAGCTCTTAGCAAGGTATGAAAACTGGACGTCCTATCCTAGTTATCCTTATCGATTGTGATGAGAATTGTTCCTTGCTCCCACTTAGTTAACCCTTACTAAATAAAGGAAAGTCAAGTGGACTAATCAATTTGATTCCTCAAGTCCTAGTCAACTCCTATGGAAAAACTAGCTTTAGAGGTATCCAAATCAACTAGTAATTTTCAATTAACAAGCAATAAAGGAGTTTGATAACTCAAGTGTCTCCAATTAATCAATTCAAGCCAATAATGTAAAAAGATAAATTAAAATCATAAATCTGAAATACCTCAAATTGTATTAAATAAAGAAATCAAATCTAACATGGAGTTCATAAATCAAATAGCAACATAAAGTGATCAATAGAGGAAATAGATCAACTATAATGCTAGAATAAATTAAAGTAGAAGAGAACATAAATTAAAGGGACATTGAACCTGGAATTGGGAAGAAACAAACCTAAAACTAAGAGAAATCCTAAATCCTAAAACCTAGAGAGAGGAGAGAAGTATAGTTTCTAAACTAACAATAATCCTTTCGTACAAAAATTTGGTTGTCACAAGTAACAAACCCCTAATAAAATTGATAACCGAAGACCTCGGACCTCGGGTCGTCTCTCAAGGAATTGCAGGGAGGTGTATTTATTATTGGTTATGGAAGATTATCTTTTTGGGGTTTTTGAATAAGGAACAAGGAAAAGTAAATTGTAAGAATTAAATTAATAACTAATAAAGCTCTTAGCAAGGTATGAAAACTGGACGTCCTATCCTAGTTATCCTTATCGATTGTGATGAGAATTGTTCCTTGCTCCCACTTAGTTAACCCTTACTAAATAAAGGAAAGTCAAGTGGACTAATCAATTTGATTCCTCAAGTCCTAGTCAACTCCTATGGAAAAACTAGCTTTAGAGGTATCCAAATCAACTAGTAATTTTCAATTAACAAGCAATAAAGGAGTTTGATAACTCAAGTGTCTCCAATTAATCAATTCAAGCCAATAATGTAAAAAGATAAATTAAAATCATAAATCTGAAATACCTCAAATTGTATTAAATAAAGAAATCAAATCTAACATGGAGTTCATAAATCAAATAGCAACATAAAGTAATCAACAAAGGGAATAAATAAACTAGAAAACTAGAACAAATAAAAGTAGAAGAGAAACTAAATTAAAGGAACATTGAACCTGGAATTGAGAAGAAGTAATCCTAAAACTAGAGAGAAATCCTAAAACCTAGATTGTTGTGAATAGTGAGAAGTCTTTGAATGAATGAATGCATTCTCCAACTCTGTAACCTCTAATCTGTGTTTTCTAGGCCGAAAGCTGGGTCAAAAACAGCTCAGAAATCGCCCCCAGCGATTTCTGATACGTCCAGCACGCGGCTCTATCATGCGTACGCATGGACAACGTGTATGCGTGGATTGAATTTTTGCCAGGTCATGCGTGTGTGTGATCCACCCGTGCGTTAGCTTTCCAACGCAACTAGAACCGCCTCAATTGGACCTCTGTAGCTGAAGTTATGGTCAGTTAAGTATGAAGAGGTCAGGCTGGACAGCTTTAGCAATTCCTTCAATTTCTTGTATTCCTTCCACTTTTGCATGCTTCCTTTCCATCCTCTAAGCCATTCCTGCCCTATAAACCTTGAAAACACTTAACACATATATCACGGCATCGAATGGTAATAAGAGGGGATTAAACATAGAAAATTTAAGGCCAAAGAAGCATGTTTTCAATCACAGCACAAAATTAGGAAGGAAAATGTAAAACCATGCAATTAGTATGAATAAGTGTGCAAAGACTTGATAAAAACCACTCAATTGAGCACAAGATAAACCATAAAATAGTGGTTTATCAATCTCCCCACACTTAAACATTAGCATGTCCTCATGCTAAGCTCAAGAGAAGCTATAAGAGAGTGAAGAAGAATGGTAAAACTTATGAAGTGCAACCTATCTATATGAATGCAACTAAATGCAATCGACCTGAGACAAAGAGAAAGAAAGGTCTATCTATATTTGATTTAGTTATTCAGTTAAACCAAATACTTCTACCTACTTGATTAAAAGTAAACAAATTCTCCAAGACAAACATAAATCATATTTCACTAATTCAAATCATACAGTAAGAGACAAGTAAACTTGTAAGAAGATAGCTCATGAAAGTAGGAAACATAGAATCAAGCATTGAACCCTCACTGGTAGTGTATATGCACTCTAATCGATCAAGTGTCTGGGGTTAATTCACTCTACTCTTCTCTAATCATGCTTTCTAAACTTTGCTCTTCATCTAACCAATCAAGAAATATTTAGTATACCAATGCAAACATCATGAGGTCTTTTCAGGGTTGTAATGGGGCTAAGGTAAAGGTGAGGATATATGTATGGCCAAGTGAGCTAAAATATGAATCTTTGACTAACATAAGCTCTTACCTAACACACACACATTCTATGTAACTCTAAAATCATGCCTAGCTACCTATAATTCCCACTTTTGTATCACATACTCATGTACCAAATTAACTTTAATTTTATCACATATGCATTGATCTTTTTTTAACTTAACATTGGGGTAATTTTGTCCCCTATTTATTTATTTATTTGAATATTTTTGGTTTTTTTTTTTTTTGAATCATAAAAATAAACATAACATATCAATGCACTTGTGTTTTTAATAATTTTTTTTTGTCTCAGATAAGTAGATACCCAAATTCCCAATATCTTGTCAACAAAATTCAACACTTTCTTATCAACCCAAGTTCCCACGGTTCTCCACACTTAATTGATACACAATCTCTACCTTAAGCTAACCAAAGATTCAAATCAGGTAATTAATTATTTTCCGCTTAAGGCTAGTGATGTGTTAAAATATAGAACAGATGGGATTAAAAGGCTCAAGGTGGCTACCAAAGGTGATTGAAAGGGTAGGCTATTTGGGATAAGCGAGGTAATAACAAATAATGGCCTCAATCATATGCAAGCATGTAAATAAACTAAACAATGGACATATAGAATGGAAAAAAATATAGATTGCAGTCATAGAGAAGAAAACACACAAGAATAAAATATTATGGTTAAATAATGTAACCATGTAATTAAGCTCAAAATCTCACAGGTTGTGTGTTCTTAGCTATAATTCATGTTCCAATTTACAATCTTCAAGCAAGTTTTTCACAAAAGTTTTCAATTTAAATTAGTGAAATACTATAAAAAGATCTTGAAAAAGAAACTCATTACTTTAATCAAGTAGTGGTAAAATATGCACAAAATCAAACAAACATGCAATCAAACATGCAAATGTAACAATGAACTAACAAAGAAAATAAGACATTGGTGTTGAGAAGAAAAAAACTAACCCACGGAAGTCGGTGTCAACCTCCCCACACTTAAAGATTGCACCGTCCTCGGTGCATGCTAAGATGTGCAAGTGGACGGGCTGCTACAACTGATGTTTTTCTCCAAAGATTATGTAGATGGACTTATTCATCGCCCCATGTAAAAGTTTTTCCTTTCCCCTTCTCGGTGGCCATTCTGAAAGAAGAGGAAAAAGAAGAAAAGTAACCCAGAAATAAAGATAAGAAAATAAATAAAGTATGGGTGGATTACTGCCAAATAATGAGGGTCTCAATTACATGGTAGCTACAACATGCAAGTGAGAAAACAATATGTGCAATTGGCATATCAATAGTGCAAAAAAAAATTGCAACAAAGGAGAAGGATGTGGGTAATGAAAGACAGTGTAAGTTCATGTAAATGCAAAAGGAATACATAAAAGATTGGCATTGATTTAAGTAATATTACCCAACAGTGTAGAACAAGTCACTAAGCACCAAAATAATACCAGAAAAGATACAACAGTTGAATAAGAACATTTAACACCAATGAAAAAATAATAAACTTAGAAAAGAAAATAAAAATGAAAGTATGCAAATGAATTAAGTAAAATAGAATGAAAGTGAAGAAGGATGAGAAGTTAAAGAGATGAAGAAGAAGAAAGTAAGAAAGGAGGAAGAAAGAAGGAGAGAAGATAGAAGAAAAGAGAAGGGAATGAAAAACGGGACGCGACACGCGCACGCCTGTCAAGCATGAGTGTGAAAACGGAAACGGCCATGCGACGCGTAAGCGGCGCCCACGCGTACGCGTGGGTGGTCTGAAAGCAAAAGGACGCGCACGCGTCAGGGACGCGTACGTGTGGGTGATTTTGTGGCTCTAGCACAGTACCAGCCCCAGACTATCACAACTCTCTGTTCAGTTTCCTTATTACGCCGATTTTTCATTCCAGGCGCACGCGTCAGGGACGCTTACACGTGGATTGATGAAAACGAAGGGGACGCATACGCGTGCAGCACGCATACGCGTGGGTTGGCTTGTGCGCCAAGCACGCCTCCTGCGTCGTTCCAGTAGAACTTTCTGCCTAGTTGCGCATACACATACGACGCGTGCGCGTCATAGACACTTGCGCGTCGATCTCCTTTTTTTTATGCAGTATGCAGAATGCATAATGTAGATGCTGATGCAGACATTATGAATGAACACTAAGAAAAATAGAATAAAATAAAACTAAGAATAAAACAAAACAAAATAAAACTAAGACTGAAAAAGAACGATCATACCATGGTGGGTTGTCTCCCACCTAGCACTTTTAGTTAGAGTCCTTAAGTTGGACATTTGGCGAGCTCCTTGTCATGGAAGCTTGTGCTTGAACTCATCCAGGAATTCCCACCAGTGTTTGTAATTCCAAAAACCTCCGGGATCCCACACTAGTTGCATAAAGCCTTCAAGCAAGTTAAAGAAAGTGACAAGACCCCATGAGTGTTGATTGCCATAATGACTTCCGGGGTCCCAAACCTTGCTTTTGCACCCGTCTTCTTGTTGATCATCATTTTTCCACTTGGGTGGTGAGCAATTGAAATTCTCACTGAGACATCCAAACAACTTTCTAGACCCATTCAATTGAGAATTATACCAACCCTTGTACTTCAACTTTAAGTATGCAACCATATTGAAACTTGCACGAAAATTCCTACCACTGACCATCTCCCTCTTACTCTTATAGCCACAAAGAGCTCTAAGTTGCCTATCCGTCTAAAGCAAAGCATACTCAAGTGGGTTAATTAAGCTTAGAGATGAAAGATTTACCTACTTGAATGAAGTAATGGATGGTGTTGGCTTTGGGGGAGAGGTCTCCAACAACTTTGGCAAGGTGATTTCTAGCTCCATTCCCTTGAGCTCTTCCTTGACAACTTTCACCTCTTTGCAAGCTTCTTCAATTTTAACCTCTTCCTCTTGGTAGCTTTCTTCCAATTCAATCTCTTCTTCATTACTTACCAATGGCATTGGAGGTTGTGCTTCTTCTTTTTTAATCTCCATCTCTTGATCAACCTCAACAAAGTCTTCAACCATGATATGTGTCGGAGGTTGTACACCCTCCTCAATATCAACATCAAACACCTTGGAAGGATGCTCTATGACTGGACTTTCCCATAGAGGTTTCGCATCTCCTAGATCTTCAACTACTTCCACCTCTTCTCTGGCAAGTGTAGCTTCTTCCAATTGTTCTAATACAAAATCATGCCTCTCAC
Source organism: Arachis ipaensis (assembly GCF_000816755.2). Lineage (NCBI taxonomy): Eukaryota > Viridiplantae > Streptophyta > Magnoliopsida > Fabales > Fabaceae > Arachis > Arachis ipaensis. Next base: position 113,369,853 of record NC_029793.2, on the reverse strand, counting down.
TGTCCACCGGAGTTTCTGGTGTCTACTTCCTGCTACGTTCTTCATTAGATTCTCCACATGAAGCCATGGGGTTCCTTGAGTGTCCAAATGTTGGGAAGTTAATCGGTTTATCGCTCGCTCCAATTGATGAATGGATGCATGGAATTTATCCACTGTTTCCTTGAGACAATCCCTTGACTCTTGTTCCGCACGGATTGTATGATTAGGATCATATGGCTCTTGGGTTGATGGATATGGATATGGACATGGTGTATATGGAGGTGGTGGTTCTTGGGCGTAATTGGGTCAGAATTGGGGTGGTCCCATATATGGTTCATATGGCTCATAAGGTGGTTGGTATGGTGGATAAGGGTTAGGGTCATACGGAGGTGAATGGTTGTAGGGGGTTTGTGAGTATGGTGGTTTAAAGCTATGTTGAGGAGGAGGTTCATTGGCATATGATGGAGCTTGCTGGTAACTACAAGGGGGTCCACTATATCTATTATCTTGGTACGTACCTCGGAATGGCTCTTGACCATAGTAATTTGGTGGAGGTTGGTTGTCACGAAAGGGTCCACCATAACTGTTGTCTTGGTATGCATCACAGAATGGTTGTTGGTTATAGCGCATTAGAGGGGGTTGTTGCAAGAGGGTTGATCAAATCCTTGTGGCTCCTCCCATCTTTGATTCTTCCAACCTTGATGCCTGTTCTCATTATAGCTTCCATTCCTTACAATAACA
>NC_029793.2:113367193-113368282 GCF_000816755.2 Arachis ipaensis | reverse complement strand
TTCAGAGTTATGTTGAGGAGGTGGTTCATAAGCATATGGTGGGGCTTGTTGGTAACTACAAGGGGGTCCACCATATCCATTATCTTGGTACACACCTCAGAATGGCTCTTGACCATGGTAATTTAGTGGAGGTTAGTTGTCACGAAAGGGTCTTCCATAACCATTGTCTTGGGATGCATCGTAGAATGGTCATTGCCCATGGCACATTGGAGGAGGTTGTTGCCGAAAGGGTTGATCAAATCCTCGTGGCTCCTCCCATCTTTGATTATTTCGACCTTGATGCCTGTTCTCATTGTGGCGTCCATTCCCTGCAACATAATTTGAACTAAACTCATAGCGAAAGGGGTGAGAATTCATAGTAGCAAGTAAAAACAAAAACTAATAAAAATTAATGAAAATAAACTCCTAAAACTAGAAATACTAACAAAGAAATGAAAAAGAAAATATTTACAATAACCAATAATAAGGCACACGTTTGCAACTCCTCGACAACGGCGCCATTTTGACGAACGGACTTTTGCTAGTAAAGAAATCCACAAATAATATCTCGTTGCAAGTATAGTTTCGAAACTAACAATAATCCTTTCGTACAAAAATTTGGTTGTCACAAGTAACAAACCCCTAATAAAATTGATAACCGAAGAATTTAAACCTCGGGTCGTCTCTCAAGGAATTGTAGGGAGGTGTATTTATTATTGGTTATGGAAGATTATCTTTTTGGGGTTTTTTGAATAAGGAACAAGGAAAAGTAAATTGTAAGAATTAAATTAATAACTAATAAAGCTCTTAGCAAGGTATGAAAACTGGACGTCCTATCCTAGTTATCCTTATCGATTGTGATGAGAATTGTTCCTTGCTCCCACTTAGTTAACCCTTACTAAATAAAGGAAAGTCAAGTGGACTAATCAATTTGATTCCTCAAGTCCTAGTCAACTCCTATGGAAAAACTAGCTTTAGAGGTATCCAAATCAACTAGTAATTTTCAATTAACAAGCAATAAAGGAGTTTGATAACTCAAGTGTCTCCAATTACTCAACCAAAGCCAAGAATATAAAAATCTAACTTAAAATCCTCCCAAGCATTTTATCA
>NC_029793.2:113365649-113366118 GCF_000816755.2 Arachis ipaensis | reverse complement strand
TCTTGGGCCTTTAAATTGCTAATATTAATCCTCTCTTATTACCATTAGATGTCTTGATATGTGTGTTAAGTGATTTCAGAGTTTATAGGATAGGAATGCCTTAGAGGATGGAAAGGAAGCATGTAAAAGTGGAAGGAACACAAAAAACTAAGGAGCTGAGCAGCGAGGATCGACGCGCACGCATACCTGACACGTGCGCGTGCATTGGCGCATCGTACATAGACGCGTACGCGTGACTGACGCGTACTGACAAATGGATTTTTGAAGGTAATGAATTTCACAAATAATATCTCGTTGCAAGTATAGCTTCTAAACTAACAATAATCCTTTCGTACAAAAATTTGGTTGTCACAAGTAACAAACCCCTAATATAACCGAAAACCGAAGAATTTAAACCTCGGGTCGTCTCTCAAGGAATTGTAGGGAGGTGTATTTATTATTGGTTATGGAAGATTATCTGTTTTTTGAA
>NC_029793.2:113354993-113365601 GCF_000816755.2 Arachis ipaensis | reverse complement strand
AATAAAGCTCTTAGCAAGGTATGAAAACTGGACGTCCTATCCTAGTTATCCTTATCGATTGTGATGAGAATTGTTCCTTGCTCCCACTTAGTTAACCCTTACTAAATAAAGGAAAGTCAAGTGGACTAATCAATTTGATTCCTCAAGTCCTAGTCAACTCCTATGGAAAGACTAGCTTTAGAGGTATCCAAATCAACCAGAAATTTTTAATTAACAAGCAATAAAGGAGTTTGATAACTCAAGTATCTCCAATTAATTAATTTAAGCCAATAATGTAAAAAGCTAAATTAAAATCATAAATCTGAAATACCTCAAATTGTATTAAATAAAGAAATCAAATCTAACATGGAGTTCATAAACCAAATAGCAACATAAAGTAATCAACAAAGGGAATAAATAAACTAGAAAGCTAGAACAAATAAAAGTAGAAGAGAAACTAAATTAAAGGAACATTGAACCTGGAATTGAGAAGAAGTAATCATAAAACTAGAGAGAAATCCTAAAACCTAGATTATTATGAATAGTGAGAATTCTACATTATTATGAATAGTGAGAATAGTGAGAATTCTCTGAATGAATGAATGCATTCCCCCACTCTGTAGCCTCTAATCTGTGTTTTCTGGGCCGAATGAATGCGTACTACATCTGTCACGCGTACGCGTGGATTGAATTTTTTCCAAGTCACGCGTTCCACGCGTGCGCGTTTCCTAACAGCATAACAACTATGGAAAATTATATATCATTTCGAAGCCCCGGATGTTAGCTTTCCAACGCAACTAGAACCGCTTAATTTGGATCTCTGTAGCTCAAGTTATGGTCAGTTAAGTACAAAGAGGTCAGGCTAGACAGCTTTAGCAATTCCTTCAATTTCTTGTATTCCTTCCACTTTTGCATGCTTCTTTTCTATCCTCTAAGCCATTCCTACCCTATAAACCTTAAAAACACTTAACACACATATCACGGCATCGAATAGTAATAAGAGGGGATTAAACATAGCAAATTTAAGGCCAAAGAAGCATGTTTTCAATTAAAGCACAAAATTAGGAAGAAAAATGTAAAACCATGTAATTCGTATGAATAAGTGTGCAAAAACTTGATAAAAACCACTCAATTGAGCACAAGATAAACCATAAAATATTGGTTTATCACATTCTTTTGTATGGGACCTTCTTAGTACGTTTCTTTAGGTCAAATCTAGGAAAATTATAGAATTTGTACTCGGTTAGTCCCTCGTCATCCTTGTAATATATCATATAACCATTAAGGCAATAATCTATCTTAATGGCCTTTAACCAAAATTGCAAAATAATCTTCTTGGCTTCGTAGTAGTTCCATAGAATATCACTCGGATCCTCCACAACGTCCCTGACTAACGTATCCACTTGGTCAAACAAGTATTGTTAGTGGTTATTTTCAGACTTAGTGCCTAACATTCTAGTTTCGATTGACAATTGTGAATGAACAGATCCTTCCCATGAACGCCTACCCACAGATTCTAGCATTCGATAAAATGTATGCACTCTAGATTATGTTCTTCCTCATCTGTTACCACAATATTAGGTTATTGGAAGACATCGACTACCATTGATTCATACCTAGCAACATTATCCTCTGAGAAAATCACACTTGGTACATCATCATCATGAATATATCCATCTACACCAAAGCTACTTCCAACTTCTTGGTTATCTTCTCCGTGTTGTACTCGAACACAATAGTTTAGCATAAATTTTCTCTTCAACAAATTATACCTGACATCTTCAATCATCTTAAACTTAGCACATAACGTTTACTCAACCTTAGGTGATCATCAAACAACAAACAAGTGTTTAAGAATTCGTCTAAACTCTTGACAAAAGAAAGTTTCAAGTCCCTACTTGGAGAGACTCTATCATACTTCCAAGAGCATTTCAGCGATTAACTCTTAACTCATAAAAGTTTTATTAATTAAATATTTCAAATTTTCTAAAATATTTTGATAGAGTCTCCCCTATAATTAGGACACTCCAAACTTTCCAATTACTAACCTCATTTGTGTATTTTATAAATTCAATGAAGTATAACAACATAAATAATCAACATGAAAAAACATTTACTTTATTAATCCTAGAGATTCTAATCACTTTATGTCCCACAAACAAGTATGGAGCAAACACAAACAAACTTCATAGTAAACAAACCGAAAGGATCTCTACGCCCTCACACATAACCATTTTGCCTTTCCAACACTACAAATTTATCCTAAGGATCAAATCTCTATCCTAAATGTGCATAATTAAGTTTAATAATAATTAAAACATAATAAATTATAATAAAGATAAACTTAATTGGGCAAATTATCTACGGAATTCGTAAAAAAAGCACTAGTATGAAAATTTCCGCTGCGACAGCAAACTCAGTCTACAAATATCGCTAAAAACCTACAAGTTACAATCAAGTTAGGCACCATATTTATGGAGATAAAAACTAAGAGCACTCAAAATAAAATAACACAACGAAAAATTAAACTGATTAAATTGAAGACAAACTAATCAAGAATACAATGACAGTGTCAGAATTTTGAATAAAGCTCTGACAACGAAGAAATCATAGAAAGAACTATTGGTGAGGGAGAGAGAGGGTGTTTTTAAAGAGAGAGAGAGAGATTTGTTGAGATGAGGAAAGAGGAGGGAGGCACACCGTTTTAAGTTCAAGTTTCATGTTTATCGGTAACTTGGTCTTTGGTAATATTGGATCACGCGCCAAAATGAAAAATTTCAAATGACAAATTTACCAATGGTCAAGTTGTTAGTAATTTATTAACGTTATAAAAAAATTAAAAATAAATTAATAAAATTGGTTTCTACACTTGGCATCAAGGTGGCGCAAAACTTTACTGATGGCCATGATGAACCACTATTTTATGGTTTATCTTATGCTCAATTGAGTGAATTTTATCAATCTTTCATACACTTATCCATACAAAATGCATGGTTTTACAATTTCCTTCTTGATTTTGTGTTATGATTGAAAACATGCTTCGTGCTCTTAAATTTCCTATGTTTAATCCTCTCTTATTACCATTCGATGCCGTGATATGTGTGTTAAGTGATTTCAGGGTTTATAGGGCAGGAATGGCTTAGAGGATGGAAAGGAAGCATGCAAAAGTGGAAGGAATACAAGAAGTTGAAGAAATTTTTCAGCCTGACCTCTTCGCACTCAAACGGTCATAACTTGAGCTATAAAGGTCTAAATGAGGCGGTCCTAGTTGCGTTGGAAAGCTAACATCCGAGACTTCGAAATGATATATAATTTTCTATAATTTTCCTGAGGATAGACGATGCGGACACGTGCATCACGCGCAAGCGTTGCATCTGCGAAAATCAGCGTGACAGAATTCGCAATCAGCGATTTCTGGCTGTTTCTGGCCCAGTTCTCGACCCAGAAAACACATATTAGAGGCTATAAAGTGGGGGAATGCATTCATTCAACAAAATCACAACAGAGACAACATATACAACATTCATATTCACAATTTTAGAATTTAGATGTAGTTTTCTAGAGAGAGAGGCTCTCTTCTCTCTCTTAGGATTTAGGATTAGGATTAGGATTTAGGATTTCTATTATGATTAGGCTACTTTTTTTCATTCCAGGTTCAATATTCCTTTAATTTATGTTTCTTTTCTACTTTTAGATACTCTAATGCTTTTATTTGTTAATTACTTATGTTGCCAAATTGGCTTATGAACTTCATGTTAGAGTTGATTTCTTTATTTAATATAATTTGAGGTATTTCAGATTTATGATTTCTTTCTTTAATTTATGTTATTGATGCTTCTAATTAATCCAAATTATTTTCATTAGAGTAGATTTTCTTTCCTTTTGGCTTTGGTTGAGTAATTGGTGACACTTGAGTTATCAAACTCAGCAGTTGATTGAAAATTGGGATTGCTTATTGATTTGGATCCCTCTAAAGCTAGTTTTTCCATAGGAGTTGACTAGGACTTGAGGAATCAAGTTAATTAGTCCACTTGACTTTGCTTTATTTAATAAGGGTTGACTAAGTGGGAGCAAAATCCAATTCTCATCACACCTGATAAGGATAACTAGGATATGATTTCCAGTTCTCATACCTTGCCAAGAGATTTTCTAATTATTAATTTATTTTTCTTGTCATTTAAATTACTTGTTCCTTATTTTAAAAACCCAAAACAAAATATACTTTTTCCATAACCAATAATAAATCATACCTCCCTGCAATTCCTTGAGAGACGACCCGAGGTTTCAATACTTCGGTTATCAATTTTATTGGGTTTGCTTAAGTGACAAACAAGTTTTTGTAGGAAAGAATTTTCTGTTGGTTTAGAAACTATACTTACAACGTAATAATTCTTATAAAATTCTTTACCGGTAGAGAATCTAATCGTTCAGGCCACCGATGGCGTAGCTTTCGAAAAATTTAATACCTAAAAAACGCCGTCAACAATTTAATCGTAACGATGAAGGGTGTGTTTGGCAAACGCGTTGGTGAAGAAAGAAGTGCGTTTGAGCTTCTTGAAAGTTTTACTTTTATGTTTGGCAATTTTTTTCTTTCTAAATGCAGAAACGATTCTGCCTCTAAACCCACGTTGAGAAGAAGCTAAAATTTGTAGCTTCTGCGTTTCACGTTCATGGTTGCTGATTACCTTTAGAAAATTAGGTGAAAAATTTTTTTCTTTTTTACCAGCCTTACCCTTCATTTTTAGTTCTCTGTAGTTCTTTCTACTTTTTCATAGTTCTTCCTTCTATTTTTTTCATCAAAATTGTTTAGATTTGTTTCAATCACTAGTAAATTGAATATTTTAATTTTTTTATTATTTTTAGTACTCATTTTCATATTTTAATTTTTAATGTTACGATTTCTGATGTTATGTTTTTATGAGTTTTTTTTATCATTTTCTATACTATTTTTTATATGTATATTTTTTATGAATTTTTTTTATTTTTGTTTGACTGGTAATATTAAAAAAATTATAGAATATTTTTTTGTTTAACATTATAAAATTTATAGTACTCTCTTTTATATTTTTTTATTATATTTATTTATTTATATAATCAATATTTTTTATATTATTTTTGTTAGGTTCTGTTTTTGCATGTATGTAAAAAAAATAATTTAAATTGATGTCTCTTTTAGTAATTTTTCATCTAAAAGTGATTTTGTATAGTATAATCCAAATAACATCTATTTTACTATAATCAATTTTAATACAAATATTGCCAAACATAAATCACGTTAACTCAAACTTACTTTTCATCAAAATCAATGTTAAAAATTAATTTTATGCAAACTCACTTTTACAAACTGAAATCCAAACACACACGAAGTCCCTATTTAGTAACTTGGCCGCATGATACGCCGTCGGTAACACACACCTTTATAGTAGTTGACATCTCTATCCTATTGATTCAAGTCTATATCCTAAGGTGCAAGCTATGGTGGCTTTGGTGACTACGGCAACTTAAAAGGTGTTGCTAAAATCAAAATACTTTTTTACTATTTTGCAATGTTTTCTAATTTAAAAATTTTAAAAAAAAACTTTTATCAAAATAAAAAAAAAGAGTTAATAGTCAAATTCGTCTTTGAAAGATCACTCATTCTTTAAATTAGTACTTAAAATATTTTTTTAGTCATATTAGTTCTTAAAAGATAAAATGTAAGTCAAATTGGTCCTTCTGTTAGTTAGATGATAATGACATGATGATGTGTCACAAGATAATTGGTTGACGTGTCAGGTCAGTGACACCTAACATGCCACGTGTCACTTGACGTGTAAAAAAGTTATTTATAATCAAAATAGTCCCTGAAAGTTTAGACGTAAGTCATTTTCATCCTTCAAATTTTAAAAATTAATCAAATTAGTCCTTATACAAATTTCTTTTATATTTTCTTCATAATATTAAATTCGAAGTATTTTTTGATAGTACTAATTTTAATATTATTTTTTAAACCTTAATAAATAAAATTTTTTTTACATAAAATAATAAAAATAATTAAATTATTATAAAGTTATTTTGTCATTTGTATTTAAATTTTATATTTTTAAATTGTAATTTTTATGACATTTTTTTTATTTAAATGAGTTTATCAAATTATTATTGATTATATATTAAAAAATTTAATATTTTAAGTTTATTATTTTTTTAAAATAACTATTATATTTATTTAGTGAGATATAAAAGATTAAAATATTTAAAATAACTACTATATTTATTTAGTGAAATTCAAAATATTAACACTATATTTTGGATTTCACTAAATAAATATAGTAGTTATTTTGAATATTTTAATCTTTTATATCTCACTAAATAAATATAATAGTTATTTTAAAAAAATAATAAACTTAAAATATTAAATTTTTTAATATATAATCAATAATAATTTGATAAACTCATTTAAATAAAAAAAATGTCATAAAAATTACAATTTAAAAATATAAAATTTAAATACAAATGACAAAATAACTTTATAATAATTTAATTATTTTTATTATTTTATGTAAGAAAAATTTTATTTATTAAGGTTTAAAAAATAATATTAAAATTAGTACTATAAAAAATACTTCAAATTTAATATTATGAAAAAAAAATTATATAAGGACTAATTTGATTAATTTTTAAAATTTGAAGGATGAAAATGACTTACGTCTAAACTTTCAGGGACTATTTTGAATAAATAACTTTTTTACACGTCAAGTGACACGTGACATGCTAGGTGTCACTGACCTGACACGTCAACCAATCATATTATGACACGTGGCATTAACCTACCACGTCATCAGCCGTTATCATCTAACTAACGGAAGGACCAATTCAACTTATGTTTTATCTTTTAAGGACTAATATGACTAAAAAAATCTTTTAAGAACTAATTTAAAAAATATGTGATCTTTCATGGATGACTTTAACTTTTAACTCTAATAAAAAAAATGTGATTTAATTTTAAGAACACTTGTATAGCCATCACAGCCACCATAACTATAAAAACCATAGACTATCATATTTTAAACATGTAATAATTCACAAAATATTTTTTTATTTATAAATAAGTTACACCATAATTATATTAATTCAATATTTAAATAGTGTTTGATAACTTGAAAATTAGTTCATTTTAAAATGTATACCTACCGGCAAAAAATATAGAAAACTCATTTAACTTTAAATCCACAATCGCACAACTATATTAGTAGTAGCAACAACAGCAACCTCCAATAAAAAAACATTGTTAAAAAAATAATATAAAACTCAAAAATAAAAGCGCTACTTAGAAACATATGAAAACCTAAACAAGTACAATGGAAAGGATACTCACTAAGAACACAATGTTGATCATGGAACGAGGAATGAACCTTTCACCGAAGGAAAATCCGCACCGGAACTCAACGATCCTGAGAGAAAGATACAGATTATAGAGAGAAAGGGTATTCTGAGATAAGGAGAAAGAAGGAGACTAACATTTTATTTTTTACATTTTTTTTATTGATAACCAAGTTGTCAATAAATTAAAATTACTGATGCAAACAAAAAAAAAAATTGTGTTTCATTAAATGTCCTTTACTGACGGTTGGGTGTCGGTAAAATTCAACGACACAAAATTTTAATTTTTTTATTAATTCAATTTATTAACGGTATGGCTGTCGGTAATTGTAATTTTAAAGTATAAATATTAATTCATAGATACACTACAAGAAATTCATCCAATACCATCGGATTTACTGTCAGAATAAATCTGATGATATAAATCTCACCAGTAATTGTTTATCGACAGATTTTTTCGTCTGCCACTAATTACCGTCAGAAATTTTTGCCAGTAAATTTGCGGGTAAACTTAAATTTTAATTTTTTTAAATAATTGTTTAAAAATTCAGTTTATAATTTTAAATTCAATAATTTCTAAACTAATAAGTTAGAAAATACAATACTAACTAATTCAGAAAACAATTAACTCAAAGAAATAGAAAATTAACAATAAACAAAAAGTCAATAATTAACTTAGAAAATAAACAAGTTAAGGTTAACTCAAAGAATTAACAATAATTAACTAATTAACTCAGAAAATAATTAATTCAAACAACACCAGAATAGAAATCAAAACAATGCAGTTGGAGATCTTACACTTGCAGATTCATTTGGAAGAGCAATACCAGGTCCTATTGTTCCTTCTGTGTCGCTAATGTCACTACAAGAAAATCATCCTTTTGCCACGCTTTTAAAGCGTGCCGAAAAGTGCATAAAATCTTTGAAATAGCTTTTCGCCACGCTTTTTGAGCTATCGACACGCTTTCGAAAAGATCACATCTACAAGTATGCCAGTTGCTCTATTGTCACGCTTTATTTTTTGCCACGTTTTCAGCTATTGGCACCCTTAAAAGCATGGCCTATGTAAACCTATAGCCACGCTTTTAAAGTATAAAGATATGGCTACGCTTTTTAAGCGTGCCAGTAGAAAAAGATATGGCTATGCTTAATAACCGTGGTTGTTGATGACTACAAGAAGAAATAGCTACGCTTAAAAAGCGTGCCAATAGAGTACAATGAGTTCTATACAAATTTTGTTGTATTATTGACTTACACAGCATTTATATATCATATTCTTAAAATATTTTAGCTAAAAAATGTTTATAGAATAAATGAAATGTACAACAAGATTTAAGTAATAATCTAATAATAATCTCTTGAAATTAAACTCAGTATCTTGACATCTCAGCACTATATTTGTCCTTTACAAAAGTCAATTATGTGTTTTTAGTGTAGGGGATAAAATTGGCTTTTTTGGAGTAAGGAGCTATTGGCTCCTCAGTATGGACAAAAATGAACCATACAAGTTAACTTTAATTAAAGAATGAGATTAAATCACTAAATGCCTAATTAATGAGCTTGGGTTAGCTGATGAATTGCGTAGTCTCAATGAGATAAAATTCTTGGAATAGCTATCTTTCAAACTTAGTAAGCTGAAATTATTCATACAAGAATATAGCAACAATAATAAAAATAATAAGCATAATAAGATAAGAGTAATAATAAATGTGTATTTGTTATTCCTATGATGGGCGGGCAATTTTGCAGTCAGCATTGCTGTGGGAGGCCTAACAAGTTCACGAGTGTATTTAATCACCTAGAGAGAGGACAGAATATCAAATATGTTATAACGAGATAGGACAGCTTCATTGCTATGAATGTATATTACTATGCTTTAGGCCAATAATGGGAAGCAAATACATAATGACGTTTCTAATATATATAATCTATATAATACAAGAGTTAGAGTTGCATAAAAAAATTTTGGAGGTCATACCATCATCCTGTATTTGTCACACTGTAGAAACAGATTGGTCTCGTACTCCTTACAACATAAATAATTCCCATTAGCAAGCAAGACATAAAACCAAATGATAAATATACAAGCAATAAAGTAACATGTTTTATTTCCTTGAATGAACTGGGTCACAAAAGAAATGATAAATTAAAAAGGGAAAACGTTAAATAGAATGCTTCGGAGGATTAAAGATGTGTGTGTTTGCGTGTGTGTATTTGAGAGAGAGAGAGAGAGAGTGTGTGTATTTGAGAGAGAGAGAGAGAGAGAGAGATTTATTTATCAAGATCAAACCAATTATCTATCCTTTTCAGAACCATCCTATTCTAATTTATTTATCCTTTGGTATATTCAGTTCCAACAAGCTGATGGTGTACGGTCGTTGAACTGTATCAAACATTTGATGTTATATTAACACAAGTAATAAGCAAAAAAGCTCCCTTTATACTATTTTTTACATGAAAAAATACGAGTTGAATAGTAAGGTCAAGACAACTAAGGAATTCAATAATGATCAAACAAACACAATTTTCTGCCATAAAAGAAGGCAGACTGTATGCCACCACAGATCACAGTATTTTGTCAACCAAAACAGAAAACATAAAAATAATTAAAGAGGACATAAATTTTTTTTCTATATAAGGAAGTAAAAGAACATCAAATATTAGTGTAGACAAATGTATCCAGGAGAAAAGTCATTCCTTAGAGTAGAATTTACTTGTTTATTTCACACTGCTGTTCAGTTATCCTTCTCATAATATTGCATACTAAATTTACAAATAAACTTAAAAAAATTGAAAATCCTAGTGCTGGAATAATTAAAAATAACATAAATTAGAATCATAACAACAAATTATGATAAATAAACAGAATTAAAAAAATAAGAAACTCTAAGGCTTAAAATTTAAAAATAGAATTTAAAGTTTAGAATAAATAAGGGATCACAACAAAAAATGAACAGATCATACCTGAGGTTGAGGCTCCATTAGAAAATGCAACGACAGAGGCAGAAAGACTAAGAATGACGTCATTGAGAAGGACGAGCCTGTTGAGATCGACGGTGTGGAGAATAACGACACTGAGAAACACAGTTGCTGGACGACATGAGGCTTCAAAAGAAATGGTGGTTGCTAGACATTTAGACGGTGATAGCAAAGAGGAGTAGAGGACTATGAGTTTGTGACTGAGAGTGGGAGGGGGAATGAGCGTGGTAGTGAGAGGGGAGGAGAGTGGCGGACGACGGTGACAGGAGAGGTAGGAGAGAATCTAAAATT
>NC_029793.2:113340698-113354892 GCF_000816755.2 Arachis ipaensis | reverse complement strand
ATAAGGAACGAAATGGGTACGCTTTTAAAAAGTAACGAAAACAAAAAAATTCACGCTTCAAAAGCGTGCTTATTGATCCTTTTAGGCTATGCTTTTGAAGCGTGGCAATAAAAAATGTTGTGACAAGACATTAAAAATGTCAACACACCGTAACTCTATTGGCACGCTTTAAAAGCGTGTGTGTTGCTCTCTTTGGCCATGCTTTTGAAGCGTGGCAAAAAATCATGGCCAAATCTCTAATCAATCACCACCCTCATAAAAGCGTGGCCATTGACCCCTTTGGCTATGCTTTTGAAGCGTGGCAAGAAAAAATATGGTCAAATCTCTAATCAATCGCCACCCTTATAAAAGCGTGCCGTCGATCTCTTTTGGCCACACTTTTAAAGCGTGGCAAAAAAAGTGTGGCAACAGACTTTTTTTCTTGTAGTGGATTCTCACTTGGACTGAAATCAAATAGTATAATTATCAAAGAATTTAAAAACATAATTAAAAATCAAAATAATAAATACAGAATTTCAAATATAAAATCATCAAAACAAAATTAAAAATCAGAATCATAAATAAAATTTCAAACCGGAATCATTAAAACATATTTAAAAAAATCCTAAATCATCACTAACAATTTCAAAAAAATAGTAGAAGCCATCAGTGAAGAAATAGAAGAGCAATAATCAACAACAATCAGGAACCAACTTAACACGGAGGCTCCATTCTTGAGGACGACAACGTGGAGGGAGGTCTTACTATGTGTGGAGGACAACCTTATCTGGTGCGTGGTGTTGCTATGTGTGGAGGACAACGGCGTCTGGTTCGTGCTGCTGATGTGCGTGGAGGCCGACGGCGACTGTTGGTGCATGGAAGACAACCGCAACTGCTGGTACGTGGAGGAGGAAAGAGAGAGAAGTGCTTCGAGAATGAGGGAGGGAGAGGAAAGGGTTGCGCTACCACAGGACGCGAGTCAGGGTGCTGTGCGGCAATGTCGATAGCGAAAAAAGGGAGGAACTTCATCGCTGTGAAAGGCTGAGAGAAGGAGAGGTGATTCGGCGCTGGGAGAATGGGAGTGGACGTGTTTCGGCACTGTGAAGAGTGAGAATGAAGAGAGAGAGGACGATTAGAGAGGGAGAGCGAGTCTTTCAAAATGAGGGGAGAGGGCGCGTTGTTCCAATTTAAGGCAAATTTACTGTTGGATATTCTGGCGGATAAATCTGATGGTAATGCATTCTGATTTTTCTTTTTTTCTCTTCAAATATTACTAGCGAATTTACCGTCGAAAATCTGAATCCAACGGTAGCTTTTTTACCTGACAAATTTATTGTCAAATCCGCCGATGAAACTGCCGCTGACGTTTGATGCTAAATCTGACGATATTCAGCATTTTTCTTGTAGTGATAGTTTACTGATGGCTATGATGTTGGTAACATTATTAAGTTAATAAAAGATAAAAAAAATTAAACTTGTTGCCAACTTCATGGATGTTAGTAACTTGAAGTTCAAAAATAAAAGAGTTATTTATTCGTTAATGTGTTCTGACACTTTGGCTGTCGATGGAGTTATACGTCATCAACACCTTAACCACCAGTAATTATAATTACAAAAGAATTATTTGTTTGTAAATCTCTTACCAATGACGCTGAAGTCTATGGTAAACTTAGGGATGGAATGGTCATCACAACAGTCTCAAATTATATTGGCGCTAATACATGTCATTTACTGACAGTCCAGTCATCTAGATAAGTCATGCATGCATCAATAATTGTAATAGAAGTGGCTTCTATGAGGTTGGAGTGAGAGATTGAAATGGTGGAAAAAATTGTAGTGTGAAGTAGGTGGGAGTATTTTCGATATGGGAATTGGTGGTGCTGTGCACTACAAGAAAAATACCCATTCAACCACACTTTTTTTAAGCTACATTTGAAAAGCGTAGCCTATTCTATGAATAGGCTACGCTTTTCTCCGTGTTGCCTTTTTATAAGAGAAAAGGATACACAATTGTGGCATCATTTAAAAAGTGTAGCCTTAGGTATTATAGAAATCACTTATAAAGCGTAGCCGTAGGTTGATATCTATAAGTTCACTTTTCGTATCAAAGAAGACGCTTTTAGAGAGTAGCCTATTTATTAAGTTTTGAGTGCATTTTAAAAGTGATGCCTAATGTATCTAGAGCCAAAAACTTGACCTTGACCTTGGTGAATTTTTTCCCTCTTAACTCTTTCTTGTAAACTCGCACACTCAGCTCACATTTTTTCCCTCTTAACTTAGTAAAATTTTGACCCATTCCCTCCAAAGCTTGTCATCACCCTTTCAGAGGAGAAAACCCTCCAAAGCATGAAGAAAATCCAGAGAAGATCGAAAACCCTCACCATCCATCGCGAAGATACTTAGCCAAATCGCAAATGAAACGTAACATTGATCACCCTTGTAAGCTTTTCCCATCTTCTTCGCGCCACTCATCACCCCAAATCAGAGAAAGGGTCCGCCATCACCACACCACTCACAGCGTCACCACTCACCTCCAAGAAGACTCTGCACTCACTCATCTTCACCACTCACCACGCCGTCACTCATCTTCACCGCACCGTCGCTTCTCTTCGTTGTGCGCTCACATCAGGAAGACGCTGTGCTCAACTGAAAGCCTCTCTTCATTTGCTCACCATCGTCGAGAAGGTATGCATCTACCTTCATTTGGTTTCTGAAATTTGAGAATGTAGGGTTCCGATTTTAGGGTTTCAATTTGGGGGTTTGGTACGATAATCTGTGAACTCATGAATTGATTTTGTGATTTTGTGTTGCGGCGTAGGAGAACTCATTCTTCTAGGTTCGTTCACCACAAGCCCTAGGTTCGTTCGTCTATTGTCTTTTCTTACGATTTTGTGTATCAAGCAGCGGAGGAGATAACTCAAATCAAAACTTCAAGCAGCGACGAGACTGTTGGTATGCCTCTTCCCCCACTCTTCGTTTGTAACTGATTCATCTCCACTCACTGCGATGGAGAACTGAGATGGTAGTGACGATGAACCGAGACAATGGTGTGTATGAATTTTCTGGTTTTGCGGGTTTTTTTTAGGGTTTGTTGTTCTGATTTTTGGAGTTCTATAATCTTTTGTAATTTTTGCTTCTTACTATGTTAGAGTTTTTTTTTTTATTTTGTATTTTGCTTTATGATTTTGCATCTTGCTTTGTTAGGCTTTCTTGATTTTGCATTTTGTTTTTGAATTTTGGGCATAAAACAAATGAAATCATCATGTTTTGTCTTGTTTTCTTGAAAAGTTGGGTAGGAGATGTGAGATAGTGTTGTGGTTAGGCTTGAAATTATATGTCGTATATTTGAACCAGAAAGTTAATGTGTTTTGTTGAGGTTAATACTTCCATTCCTTACTAGTACTTTATCTGGAATTAGAGATAGTACTTTAGTTCTTTTTTAGGATATTTTTTGCAAAACTTTAGCATGGAATTGAAACAGAGTTTTGGACTAATTTAACATACAATCGATGGGAAATCCTGAAGTGTGTGCTGTCTTAGCGTTGATCAGAAAGCAATGTCCTTCCATCTTGATTTCATAAAGTTGAATGAATCCGTTTTCTAAATTTATAGCTCTGTGCCTTTCTTCTACTCATAAGCACTAACATAATTTTTTTTTGTATTCTTTTAGGAACAAGTAAAGCTGCAAAATTCTTGAGAGCCAATTGAATTTCTCTTTTCAAAGTACCAGAAGAAACAGTAGAGCTACTTGGGAAATCTGACCTGTATTTCTTTAGCCCCGAGCATCCTCCATTGACCGAACCAGCTCAGAAAGCCCTTGACTGGGCTGTGGATGAGAAATTGAAGTCAGGTATTATGATTTCTGCCTTTCAATTCCATCCCACGTGGGTTGAGGTGGGATAGGTGTATTTTTAGTGGTGGGGTTGGTGTTGGTGTAAGAGAAGACTTGTGGTGGAGGCATATTTTCGATAGCAAAGCTACTGGTGGTGTAGTGATAAGGTAGGGTACTTTTGATGGTCGCCGTCGTCCATGTGAGGAAGGGCTTTCAGTGAGGTGGAGTAATTTCGTGATAGAATTATATATAAATGGGATTAGAGACAAAATAAAAAATAATTTGATTAAGGATTAAGTACGATTTTGGTTCCTAAGGTATAGGCCGAAAATTTTTTTCGTCCCCAACCTTCTTTTGCATACAAAACTGTCCCTAAAGTTTAACTTGGTTTTAAAATCGTCCTTACCTTAGAGACCAAAATCGTACAGAGGTGGCGGCAGAAGCAGAGGCAGAGGTAGACTGTGGACAACTTCTTTTTCTTTTCTTTCCTTCCTACTTCTTTTTCTTTCCTTCCCCCTTTGCAGGAGCAGAAACACTTTCTTTCTCTTATTCTTCTTTTTTTTATTTTATAATTTTTTTATTATATATAATTTGATCCAAAATTTTAAGATTTAAGTGAAATGGACGATTTTAAAACTTGGTTTTAAACCTTAGGGACGATTTTGTATGCAAAGAAAGGTTAGGGACGAAAAAAATTTTTAACCTATACTTTAGAGACCAAAATCGTTTTTAATCCTTTGATAATTATTGACTGTCAAAAAAATTAATAATAAAAAATTGAAATTTGTTTCACATAATAAAGATAAAATAAGTTATATAGATATCCACATAAGACACTTAGGTTAAAGTAGGGCATTGACCTTGTTGTTTTGGGAATTTTAAGGGTTCACTCTTAAAAAGTTAACAAAAAGGCACATAAGTATGGCATCCTAAATAAATGTAAAAGAGTCAATGGCCAGCAATAACCCACCCACCAATAATAAAGTAACGATTGAATTAACATGTGTTTTAAATATACATAATAAGATTATCAACAATAAAACGTTTTAATTTTTTTAATAAATACAAAATAAATATATTAAAAACTTATAATTTTTTGTATTTTTAATATATAATTTTAGTATGTAATTTTAAGTCACAAGACAGCAAAATTCATAAAGTAAATATAGGCAATTAGAGTTGATATTTACTTTGGCAGGCACCAAAAAGCACACCCTGCACAGTACCATATATAAATGAATGAATGAATGAATGTATTTAGTTGAGAAGGGGAACTAGTGTCTTAGTGGAAGCAACATAATTTCGGAGCATTCCAACGTCATACACACCACAAACACATTGATATGATGAGGAAAGTGTCTGAGGAGTAATTGGCTTCCACGATTACAACTTCGGAATTAAACAAGATAAGCACCCTTTGTACCTTACACTGTTGGGAACAACTCATTAATAGTATTCTTCTAGGTCTTCTTCTGTAGCACCCTAAATTCCTAGTTGCATTAGGCAAAATAACAAATGGTGGTAAGTGCTAACAAGGAATCTATGCACGTGCACGTGCACGTGGACATCGGTTCTATAAAGCAGGCACCACATTCCACTACTGCTGGTTAAATGTTAAGTGATTTTTTAATTTCATCCTGTTTCATAAAGGAAAAGAGAGAAACTGAGTCGTCGCCTCCTAATAATATTGAGTAAAGTATTGTGTTAATTTCGAATGTTTAGACTAAATTTAATTTTGTCTTTAATATTTAAAATATAATAAAAAGATTTAAAAATTAATGTTGATCAGATGACTAAAATAGAATAAAATAAAATACTTAAGATAAAACTAAAACTTAGCTCAAATATTATGAATTAAAATAGTACTTGACCTTAAATTGGAAAAAAAAATTACGAATCAGTATTTTCATCTAACAATTACTTAATAATTTGTTCAAATTCTTTTCTTAATTTTTATCTTTTTACTATTCTATTGACTGATGATTATATTGTTGGTTAAAAAGAAAAAGTTAGTTTCCTAATAAAATTGTAAAAGAATTAATAATATTAATCCTTCCTATACCTAGTCACATGTTTCTGGAATATTAGTAGATTACCAAAAAAATAAGGACAGTTTTGACGGCTTTTTTTTAAAGTTTAGCGGTGGTTTAAACTCTGTTATTAATACGCTTTCACGGCATCTGACCAACTGTTGCCCTATGATATCCTGCTAAATGGTTTAGCTGCAATTTTCGACCATCACAAAGCATTTCTGTGGCACTTGATCAATTACTACTCAATACTGTATTGAGAAACTATAACACTACAAGAAAGTCATCAGATACTATCGGATTTAGCAGCTGAATAAATCTGATGGTATCAACCTCGCTGGTTGATGGAGGAAAAATCGTCGGTAAAGAATTCACAAAAATAAGCGCGTTGTAAGTATAGATCTAAACCGATAATTAATCCTCAATCAAATTTAATTTGTTTGTCACTAAAGTAAACCCAATAAAAATAACCAAAGTATTAAACCTCAGGTCGTCTCTCAAGGAATTGCAGGAAGGTATGTTACTATTGGTTATGAGATAATATATTTTTGGGTTTTTGTAAAGGTTGAACAAGGAATGTAAATGACAAGAAAGTAAACTAGTAATTAAGAACAGCCTTAGCAAGGATTGATAATTAGAAGTCATATCCTCATCATCATCCTCAATTGTGACATCAATTGTCCATTGCTCCCACTTAGTCAACCTCTAACTATGAAGGTAAGTTAAGTGGATAAATCAATTTGATTCCTCAAGTCCTAGTCAACTCCTATGGAAAGGCTAGAGTTAGTGGAATTTAAATCAACTAGCAACTTTCAATTGTCAATCAACAAGAGGCTTTGACAATTCAAGAGTCCCCAATTACTTAATTCAAGCTAAGAATATAAAAATCTAACTTAAAACCCTCCCAAGTATTTCATCGAACACTTGGAAGGCACAAGATAAAAACATAGAAAAACAATAGAGAATGTAAAATATAAAACCAACAATTGCAAGCATCAATGATAACAAATAAAGGAAGAAGCAATAAACATGAAATACCTCAAATTGTATTAAATAGGAAATTGAATCTAACATGAAGAGTTCATAAATTAAATTGGAAAAATAAATAAACCAACAAGAGAAATAGATAAACTAAAGTACTAGAACAAATAAAAGTAGAAGAGAAACTAAATTGCAATAAGATAAAATTCAGAATTTGAGAAGAACTAAACCTAAAAATCCTAAAACCTAGAGAGAGGCTCTCTCCTCTCTCTAGAAAACTACATCTAAAACCTAAAATTATCTGAATGAAAGTTGTGTCATTGATTTCTTCACTCTGCAGTCTTTAATCAGTATTTTCGGGCTTGAAATTGGGCCAAAAATAGATCAGAAATTGCCCCCAGCGATTTCTGATACGTCCAGCACGTGGCTCTGTCACGCGTACGCGTGATGCACGCGTGCGCATCATCTAACTGCATGGCAACTATGGCAAATTGCATATCATTTTGAAGCCCCAGATGTTAGCTTTCCAACGCAACTAGAATCGTCTCATTCGGACCTCTGTAGCTCAAGTTATGATCAATTTAGTACGAAGAGGTCAGGGTTGACAGCTTAGCAATTCCTTCAATTTCTTGTGTTCCTTCCACTTTTACATGCTTCGTTTCCATCCTCTAAGTCATTCCTGCCCTATAAACCCTAAAAACACTTTAACAAACATATCACGGCATCGAATGGTAACAAGAGAGGATTAAAATTAGCAAATTTAGGGCCAAAGAAGCATGTTTTCAATCATAGCACAAAATTAGGAAGGAAAATGTAAAACATGCGAATTCAATGAATAAGTGTGAGAATAATGGATAAAATCTACTAAATTAAGCACAAGATAAACCCTAAAATGGGGTTTATCAATCTCCCCACACTTAAACATTAGCATGTCCTCATGCTAAACTCAAGAGAACCAAAAGAGTGAAGAGGAATGGTAGAATGTATGAAATGCAACGTATCTATATGAATGCAACTAAATGTGAAATGCTTCTACCTACTTGGTTAAAAGTAAATAAATCTTTTAAGAATAAATATGAACTGGATTTCACTAATTCAAATTATAAAAATGAAGTACAAATAGACTTGCAAGAAGAAGATAGCTCATGAAAGACGGGAACAAAGAATCGAGCATCGAACCCTTACTGGAAGTGTATACACTCTAATTACTCAAGTGTTTAAGGTTCGACTCTCTCAGTTCTCTACTAACCTTGTTTTCTAAGACTTGCTCTTCTTCTACCAATCAACAGAAATTTAATGCACAAATACACATATCAAGAGGTCTTTTAAGGGTTGTAATGGGGTTAAGGTGAAGGTTGGATTGTATTTGGTCAAGTGGACTAAAATCTGAATCCTTAATTAGCCTAAACTTCCCATCTAACTCAAGACAATCCATATAATCACATGCAAAATCTAACTACCCATTAATTATGTTTTCCACATATTCATGCATCCCAATTTTGAGTACAACTCATATGCATTGCTACCAATACTTACTTTGGGGCATTTTGTCCCCTTTTTATTATTTGTTTTTTTTTGTTTTTTTTTTTTTCTTTTATTTTTTTCTTAATGCATATGATTAAATTATTGAATGCAATAATATGTGCTCAACTATTGTTTTGCACATTTTCACAACAATATACAACACCCAGTTCTCAAACCAAATGTTTCCAAACCCAATTTTCCCACACTTAAATCATGAACAATCTCACTAGTCTAAGCTAACCAAGGATTCAAATTAAGGACATTATTGTTTTCCGCTTAGAGTTAGTGATGAGCTAAAGTAAAGAATAAATGGGGTTAAAAGGCTCAACATTGGTTTACAAAGGATAATGAAAAGGTTAAGGCTATATGGGTATGTAAGCTCAGTGAAACAAGGCCTCAATCATATAAGTGCATACATACATCAAACAATAGAAATATAGAATTAAGCAAGATAAAGATCACAATTTTAGAGAGAACAACTCACACCAAAAATAAAATATTGGTTGATAAAATGCAACCAATCAAATAGGCTCAAAAATCTTACTGGTTTTGTGTGTTCGAGCTCTAAACCATGTTCCAAAATAAATTTCTTCAAGCAAGTTTAACAAAAATTTTAATTTAAATTAGTGAAATGCTATAAAAAGTTTCTTGAAAAAGAATTCATCACTTCAACCAAGTAATGGTAAAATATGCACAGAATCAAGCAAACATGCAATCAAACATGCAAATGCAACAATGAACTAACAAAGAAAATAAAACATTAGTGTTGAGAAGAAAATAACTAACCCACGGAAGTCGGTATCGACCTCCCCACACTCATAGATTGCACCGTCCTCGATGCATGCTAAGATGTGCAAGTGGACGGGTGGCTCCAACTGACGCTTTTTCCAAAGAATGTGCGTAGGAACTTGTTTGTCGCCCCATGTGAAAGTTTTCCGTTTCCCTTCTTGATGGCCATCCTGAAAGAAGATAAAAGGGAAGAAAAGTAACCCAAGAACAAAGATAGAAAACAAATAAAATATGGGTGGGTTAATGCCAAATAACGAGAGTCTCAAGTACATGGTAGCTACAACATGCAAGTGAGAAAATAATAGAAGCAAATGGCATATCAATAGTGCAAAAATTGCAATAATGGGGAGAGAGTGGGTCATGAAAAATAATATAAATTCATGTCAATGCAAAAGAAATACAAGTATCATAGAAGATTAGCATTGACTTAAATAATATTACCCAATCAGAATAAAACAAGTCTTGAAGCACCAAAATAATTCAAGAAAAGATACAACAGTTGAATAAGAACATTTAACACCAATGGTAAAATAGGAAATTAGAAAAGCAGATAAAAATATGAATAAAATTAAAATGCAATGAAGGAAAGTATGCAAATGTAGTATGTAAAAGAGAATGAAAGAGAATAAGGATGAGAAGAAAGTGAGAAAAGAAGAAGAATGAGTAAGAGAGGAGAAAGAAGTAAAAAAATTAAAAATAGGGCGCGACGCGTGCGCGTGCATCACGCGTAAGCGTGAAAATTGAATCAGCCATGCGACGCGTACGCATCGCCCACGCGTACGCGTGGGTGGCCAAAAATGCACACTAATGCGTGAACGTCGATCACGCGTACGCGCGACTGCTCGCGCAATTCCAGCACAGTGGCAGCCAAACTCTCTGTTCAATTACCTTACTACGCCGATTTTTTCATTCCACGCGTACGCGTCGCTGACGCTTACGCGTGGATTGGAAAAAACGCATGGGACGCGTACGCGTAGATCTAGCTATGCGCCTAGCACCCCTCCTGCTCGGCTCTCGCGCAATTCTCTGTTCATTTGCGCATACACATACGACGCGTGCGTGTCGTAGACGCTTGCGCGTCGATTCCCCTTTTTTTTTAAAACAACTAAACGATGAATTAAACGAAATGAACATGACTAAAAAAATGAAAATTCAACTTATTACTATTCTAAACAAAAAGGAAAATTAGAGAGAATTTACCATGGTGGGGTGTCTCCCACCTAACACTTTTAGTTAGAGTCCTTAAGTTGGACATTTGGTGAGCTCCTTGTCATGGTGGCTTGTGCTTAAACTCATTTTGAAACTTCCACCAATGCTTGGACTTCCAATAAGCTTCAACATTCCCAAGTGAATTCACCAAGCCTTGATGAAGTTCTTCACAAGCTTTGAGCTCCCAAAATTGATCCTCTTGTATGTCGGGATCCCAAATCTTGTTTCTACACCCGTTTTTAAGTTTATCATCATGATTCCATCTGGATGGTTTAGCCTTGAAATTCTCATTTAAGCACACAAACATCCTCCTAGATCCAATCAATTGAGAATTATACCAACCCTTATAATTAGGCCTTGAGCTTCCAACCAAAATGAACCTAGGATGCTGTTGCCAACCGCTAACCATCTCTCTTTTACTCTTAAAACCGCAGATAGCTCTAAGTTGTCCATCCGTTTCAAGCAGACCATATTCAAGTGGGAAGGTACAGTTTAAGGATAAGAATTTTATCCACTTGAATGTTGTGTTGGATGGTAATGGCTTGGGGGGAGGTATCTCCAGTGGCAGCCTTGCCAATGTATGCTTCACTCTCTTGGGCTCCACTTTGATTATCTCCACCTCTTGACAAGCTTCTGCAACATTAAACTCTTCCTCTAGTTAAATGCGAGAGGGTTCAATTATAGGTAAAAACTCATTAATTATTGAACCCATCTCATGATCAACCTCCTCAAAGTCTTCAACCATGATATGCCCTGGAGGTTGTACACCCTCCTCGACATCAAATTCAAACGTCTTGGAAGGAGACTGAAGAGAGGACTTTTGCGTGGTCTAGAATTCAGAATAAATTCCCGTTGTAAGTATAGCTTCTAAACCAACAAAAGTCCTTTCTTACAAACGTTTTGGTTGTCACAAGTAACAAACCCCTTTAAAATTGATAACCGAAGTATTTAAACCTCGGGTCGTCTTCTCAAGGAACTGCAGGGAGGTATGTTCTTATTAATGGTTATGAGTTTTGTAAATTGGGGGTTTTGAAAGTAAGGAACAAATAATTTAAATGACAAGTAAAATAGATAAATAACTGTAAAATAAACTCTTGGCAATGTATGAAGAATTGGAAGTCCTATCTTAGTTATCCTTATCAATGGTGATGAGAATTGAGTTTTAATCCCACTTAGTTAGCCTTTACTAAGGCAAAGGAAGGTCTAGTGGACTAATTAGTTTGATCCTCAGGTCCTAGTCAATTCCTAAGAAAGGACTGGAGTTATTGAAGTTCGATTCAATTAGTAAAGATAACAATTATCAATTACGTTGAGTTTGATAACTCATGAGTTACCAATTATTTAACCAAGACCAAAAGGGGAAAAGTAAATTTACTCGAATAAAAAATGTCTTCAGATTGGAAGCAACAGTAACATAAATAAAAGAAAGCAATCATAAACTGAAATACCTCAAATAACATTAATTAAAAGAATCATATGTAACATGGAAGAGTTCATAAATTAATTTGAGAAAATAATTAAAGGGAACATTGAACCTGATAAAAAGAGACAATCATGAAGGCGAGAAAAATCCTAATTTCTAGTCCTAAGAGAGAGAGGAGAGAACCTCTCTCTAAAAACTACATCTAAATCATGAAAAGTGAATAATCGAATGCATGATAATGAATGGATGCATTCTCCCACTTCATAACCTCTAATATGTGCCTTCTGGACTTGGATCTGAGCCAAAAAGGGGTTCAGAAATCGCTGGAAGCATTTTCTGTAATTTCTGGTGCGTGGCGTCTGTCACGCGTCCGCGTGGGTCACGCGGTCGCATCATTTGGACTTTTCCTTGTCACGCGTTCGCTTCGGTCATGAGTCCGCATCATCTGTGTTCTGCTCATGGCGTGCGTCCGCGTCAGTCACGCGTTCGCGTCGCTGCCTTTCCGTGCTGGGCATGTGACCGCGTCGTCCATGCGTTCGCGTCGCTGCTAGTTTCTTCAAAAACTCCATTTTGTGCTTTCCTTCCATTTTTGTATGTTTCCTTTCCATCCTTTAAGTCATTCCTGCCTTAGAAGATCTAAAACTTCTCAACACACAAATCACGGCATCGAATGGTAATAAAGGGTAATTAAAATAATTATTTTTAAAGCATAGGAAACATGTTTTTCACATATATCACATAATAAGGAAGGAAAAGTAAAACCATGCAATTTACATGAATAAGTGGGTAAAGGGTTGAATAAATCACTTAAATTGAGCACAATATATATCATAAAATATGGGTTTATCATAGGCTCTATGATTGAGTTTTCCATGGAGGTTCCGCATCTACTAAGTCCTCAACCACTTCCTCTTCTTCGATAATTTCGGTTTTCTCCACTTGCTCTAGTACAAAATCTAACTCCTCCTTGATAACTTCCACTTCTTGACAATTTTCTTCAATTCCCCCTAATTCTTCAACTACTCCTTCATCTTCAGGGGTCTCTCCTACCTCCACTTTTTGGGCCTCCTCTTGCTTTTCTTGAAGTATGTATGCGTGAATCCGATCCATTACGTCCCTAAGATGATCCCTTCTCTCTTGTTCCATGTCAATAGCATAATTGGGATCATGTTGCTCTTAGATTGATGGATATGGGTGAAAAGTAGGTGCACCAGAGCTTAAGGGTTGAGTATTAGGGGTAAAGGATGGATCCACACAGGATATAAGAGCTTGGAGAGTAGAGGTGAGACCGGTGAGAGCAGAGGTAAGTGTGGTTTGAAGCTCCTGTTGCCCTTGGCGAATAACACTAAAGGTATCATCTATGGGAGCTTGGGGTGGATAGGAGGGTTCATCTGTTGGGAGAAAATGCTCATAATACGGAAGTGGTTCTTCTTGATAAGGGTATGGAGATGGTGTATATCGAGGTGGTGGTTCTGGGTATGGTTCATATGGTTCGTATGGTGGTTGGTGTGGTGGATAAGGATTAGAGTCATATGGAGGTGAATGGTGGAAAGGGATTTGTGAGTATGGTGGTCCAAAGCTATGTTGAGGAGGGGATTCATAGGCATATGGTGGGGCTGGGGCTTGTTGGTAACTACAAGAGGGTCTTCCATATCCATTGGATTGATATGCAGTTCTAAATATCATCATTAGTGCGTCCAACTTTATTCTTAACATGTATGCTTGAAATAAATTTAGAAATAGTATATATTATTATTTATTAAAATAAAAAATATTTTAAATATGTTATATAATTAAAATAAGATATTAAAAATAATAAAAAAAATTAATTTATATTTTAATATCAATAAAATGTCACAATATCATTACTATTTTTGTAAAAAATATTTCATAGTTTATATATATGCGTGTCCCTGTGTCTTATAAGATTTTAAAATTCGTGTGTCGGCGTATCTCATGTCGTGTTGTGTCCGTATCCGTGTCCGTGTCCGTGTCCGTGTCCGTGCATCATATGTTAGCATAGATTTTTTAAATAGATTCGTCGTTACTTCAAACTTACACGACATTGCTTTTTTTTTTAAGATAGGAGTGAGACTCTAACCCAAGATCTCTAGATAAGAATAGAAAGATTATAGCATTTGAGTTATAGCTCGTTGACTACACAACACTGCTTTAATGATTTAGCAATAAAATTTTTTATCGAATTCATTGCCAACTAAATGGAGTTGAAGTTCCCACCACATAGCTAGCGCAAAGATGCGGTCATAGTTATCAAAGTCAAATTGGTAATTAATCTAATTATATGATTGGATTTTTAGATCATTGATTTAATCAGCAAGTCATTGATTCATCCGATTGACTCAATCATAATTAAATAAAATATAAAATTATAAAAATAAAATTAACATCAAAATTTAAAATTTAAAA
>NC_029793.2:113324294-113339681 GCF_000816755.2 Arachis ipaensis | reverse complement strand
AAATAAATTAATTATACTCAAGTATTAATTTTTAGATATAATTAATTATATAAAATATGATCTCAATTTAAATGAATAAGAGAGAGCAAAAAATAATGCAACTAATATATCAAATCTAAGGAATGATCTAAAAGTTGACATCCATATTTTCATATGACAAATTTAAAGCTTAACCAACATTTTCTTTATTTTGATTTGCCTCTATACCTATATTTATGTATTTTATACAAACAATACTAAGAATAATTCATAATAATATAAATAGAAAGCACAAAAACAACCATTTAACTGAACAATTTTTATTTTGAGTTGCAGAGAACATAACATCATCTTTAATAACAAATTCAACTATAATAATTTTCAGTAACAAAAAATTTAGTTCAAAAGATGATTTACATATTTACAGCAACAAAATTTAGTTAAGTAATTATTTCAACAAGACAATAATAGCTTTAATCTTCATTGATGATAATCAGTAACAAATTCATTACTCAGTGATGATTTTCAGCAACAAAAAAACTTAACTAAAAAAACTTAACTAAGTGATTATTCAGTAAAGCAGCAACAAACTCAATATTCAATCAATAACAAAACCATTCAGCAATGAACAAATTTAAGTTAAGTGATTATTACAACAAGATGGCAACAAATTCAAGGTTCAGTGATAATCAATAACAAATTAAGTAATACATTCAACTTTCAGCAATAAATTCAACTTTCAGTAACAAAATCAACGTGCGGTGATGAATTACAGCAACAAAATTGAATCAGAAAAAAAGGGAAAATTTGTTGGAACTCACCAAATTGGGTAGCGCAAAAGAAGTTGATGTCAAGGCTCGAAGCAAGAAGACAAATGAAGACTAGCTCACCGAGACCTGCTGCCGCAACAACAAGTGCAGTGAAGGCGCGCGTCTGAATGCGAGACAGTGACGAAATAGAGAGCGACGACGACTACCAGTCCCGCGACCTACTGCTTCTGCCACGGCAACAACGATCGCGGGAATGGCGCGCGACTGGGTGAGACAGTGACGGTGAAGGAAGCTGACCAACTAAACTGATGGCCTAAGAAAAAAAGACGACAACGTCCAGCACTCGAGGGACCAGATATTGGTTCTGTCTGGTTTTGCCACCAGTGAAGTGAGCACAGGAAGGCACCAACTGAGCTTGAGACGGTGAGGACACAGAACGTGACAAACTTGAGTATGAAACGGTGAATATTAGACCGAGAGAGAAGTGAGACACCAGAGACGAGAGTGGTGTGAGAAAGGTGAGAGAGCTTGAGGGAGAGAATGGCGAGAGCGAGATCCCAAAGAAAAAAGACGTTGAGGCTTGAGGGCAAAGGTAGGTCATGGCTCATGGGTGATCACTAATCAAATTAGGGTATTTTGAGGGTTGGAAATGATGTCGTTTCCTTTTTATTTAAAATAAGCATGGCTTGGTCCGGGTCACATAAATCGATCGGGTCGCCGGTTTCACGAAAATTCGTCCGAATTAAACCAATTTTCACCGGATCCGATGTATGAGCGGTCCAATGAGTAATTCGGTTTGGTTAGGTGACCGATTTTTCAGTCGAACTGACTGGGTTGATTCGAATTTAATAACTATGGATATAGCAACAGGTTTTATGACAAAATATTTTATCTGTTATTAAATTTTATTTTTTCATCAGTATTTTCTCTAAATTTATTGCTAATTATTTACAGATAAAATTTATCACTAAAACTTATCAATAATCTAAAAAATTTTAGTAGTGAAATTACTTGAAAATCAATTTAATTGTTTACAGTTAAAAAAAAAAGAGGTAAAGTATATTTTTTGTCTTTGAAGTTTGGTAAAAATTTCAAAAATACCTTTAAGTTTTATTTTGTTTCAATTTTGTCCCAAAAGTTTTCGATTTGCATCAAATATACCCTTAACGGCTAAATTTTCAAAAAAATTAAGACCAATCTAACAATAATGCATGAAAACTATGCTTGATTTGCTTGTATTGAGGGTTATTCTTACGAAATTGTTGTTGAATTGGTTTTAAATTTTTTGAAAAATTAGCCATCCGGGATATATTTGATGCAAATCAAAAACTTTTAGGACAAAATTGAAACAAAATAAAAGTTAAGGGTATTTTTGAAACTTTTGTCAAACTTCAAGGACAAAAAATATACTTTACCCAAAAAAAATATATCCAAAATTTTTTGTCGTTGTAAAAGCTCCTTTATTTTGTAAGTAATTTACCAGTAAATACTTTCATAAACATTCAGAGCCTAAGAAAACTCTCACGAATATCGAACCTACCTACACTTTTAAAAGAAAGTATATCATTATTTCAGTTACATATATATAATCACTTCCCTGCTTACTTTTTCTTCCCCTCGTTTAATTTCTATTTTACTTCTAGAGTTCTAGTTCTACTAGTGTCAGTTATATATTGCTTAACAAAATACTAACTTCATAATAATCTACGCTTTTTTCTATGTTACATTTTTATAATAAAATAAAAAATATAATTATGACATCACTTAAAAAGTGTCTCCTTAAATATTAAAAAAATCACTTATAAAGTATAACCTTATTTTAATATCTATAGATACACTTTTTTTACTAAAGAGAACGTTTTTGAAAAGTAACCTATTCTTTATGTTTTAGCTGCACTTCAAAAGTGTTTCTTAATATTTTTTTTTTCCTTTTTCACGCTCTGAGAATAGCACAAGCGCGTGTCAATCACTACCTGTGTCTCCTTTAACACTTCACAAACCGACTCGTCTCTTTTTCTTCTGCACAAATCTGTGCCAAACACTTCAACACTTCATCTCTTCTTCTTCGCTCATCTCGCCGTCATCACTGCGCTCATCAATGTGCCAAACCCGTCTCTGCTCATCACCGCGCTCACCAGTAGGCCGATAAGTATTCTCTGTCTCGCCCTCTATCATCTCTTTCTTGCTCATTCTCTCACTCGCTATCTCTTTTCAGTGTTGAAGATGGTGTGTGTGGTTGTGCTAATGATGATGAACAACAATGGGTTAGTGGTATATATCGATTTTCAGTTGGTTTGGAGTTCTGATTTAGGGTTTTTATTTGGGGGTTTCAACTACTAGATAAGCTGCTGATAGGAATTAGGGGTTTTAGCATTATACTATTAGTTGTGGAATTTTAGGGTTTTTGATTTCTAATTTTTTTTGTTTCTAGATTTTCTAATTGAAAAAAACTCTACAACCAAGTAAAATACCTAACCAAGTCCAACCAAGTCGTTGTCAATGGTTTTAAATTCATGCGCACCTCTTCTTTACCTATGCTGCTGTTACACCCTTCTTCTTCTTCTTCCATATTGCTACTAGGTGCTGCTTGTTCTTTGCCTCCTTCTTTTTTCTCATCCTTCTCTTTCATTATCATCGTCGCCGTCACCACCACCACCACCTCCTCCTCCTCCTCCTCCTCCTCCTTCTTTCTTATTTAAATTTCTTCTTTTCCTTCCTTTTTTCCTCCTTCTCTTTCATATTCATCATCATTGTCGTTATCATCATTGTTATCGATATCGTTATTATCATCATCGTTGTCTTCTTCTTCACCTCCTTTTTCCTCATCTTTCTCTTTCATTATCGTCGTCGTCACCACCACCTCCATCTCCTCTTCCTCTTTCTTTTCTCATTTGAATTTCTTTGATCTCCTCCTTCCTTTTCCTCCTCCGTCATCATTATTATCATCGTTGTCGTTTTCTTCTTATATGCATAACAGTTCAAATCCATAATGCACTGAAATTCCTTAATGATAGCGAAACACAAACAAACTAAGTTCAAAACAAGTTCAGACCAAAAGTGTACCTTATTTAAATTCAAAATACATCGAAATTACTTAATGATGATGACACACAAATGAACTCAATTCAAAATAAGCACAAATAAAAAATGCATCTTATTTAAATCCAGAATGCACCAAAATTACTTAATGATAACTCAAAACTCCTCTTCCTCCTTCTTCTTCTTCTTCTTCATTATCTTCATCATCATCTTCTTCTTCTTCTTTTATTCATATTTTCTTTCTTATTTTACCTTCTCATGATTCTTCTTATTTTACTCTCTTAACAAGAATAAAAAAAGGAAAAAATCAAACAAAGAAGAAAAAATACATAATGCTACAAAATTACTTGGAAGAGGATGAATCTACAGTCATTCAATTAAATAAAATTATAATACATTACAAACATGTTCATTCAAGTATAATATGAGGAGCAATGGTCCTAAAAAAAGAAATAAGAGCAATAGAAAAAAGAAAGAAAGAAAGAAAAAAAAAAGAAAAAAAGAAGGAAAAAGTGCAGCATTAAAGAAGATATTTTTGTACTTTGTAGCAAAATTTTAGTGAAAAACTAAGAAAATTGTGTTATTGTTAAGCAATTTCAATGTTATTTGTTCTAATAAATTCTGTATAATTCAAAACTCTTCTTCTTCCTCCTCCTCTTCTTCTGCTGATTCTTCTTCTTTTCATTTTCATCTTCTTCATCTTCTTCCTCTAATTTTATTTTCTCATAATTCTTCTTGTTTTACTCTCTTAAAAGGAATAGAAGTATAGAACCAAAAATAAAAAATAAAAAATCAATGTGATGACACGTCATCTTAAGCAATTTTTAGGGTTCCTTTTTCATTTATTTTCTTAGATTTAAATCAAATTTCTTATGTCATCTAAAGAAATTTAATAAATAATAAAATATTTGAAGTTGGGATAGTATTTTTATGTTTTTAAGAGTTTTTGGCTCAAAAACAAGCAAGAATTAAAATTTTCACACAAAAAAAAACATAAGTACAACAAAAGCATAGCCTAAAAAATAGAGACATGCACACCCGGCGGACCCCCTCCTTGCTCCTACACGCCTGGCATCCTGTTCCTGCACCTGGCGGACCCTCCTTTCTCCCTTCCTCCGCCGGGCATCCTCCTGCACTCTACACACATGCCCGGTGTATGATGTAAAATCTGAAAAATTAGTAAATGATTAGCCAATAAATTAATTATTAATCTAAGAAATTAGGAAATTAAATTTTATAGTTTAGTGGGATAGAACTAATTAAAACAAGAATTTTGACACTAATTTTAAAGAATTTGGCCCAAAATTAGGCCGAACGAGCCGAACCGAGCGAATTGGGCCCGTATTGGGCCTCCAACCCTTTATATATGAAGAGAATCATCTCTCCTTCTTCCCAAAAGCAAGGAAGAATGCTGAAGCTTGCATGAGGCAAAGCCAAAAATACCAAAACCCTTGCCCAATTTCAATTCTCAATAACTTTCAATTCGGAGCTCCGATCGTCGCACCGTTTGCGACCACACATTCACCGCGACGAGCTCTACAAGACCCATCTAACAATTTCATAGGTAAGCCTCATTTTTAATCCATATAGCTCAGCCCTTAATTTCGAATTTAATTGGGTTTAGTGTTGAGAAATTGTGTAATTTCGGTGTTTAGGACCGAATTAGCTTTATGGACTTGCCGGATTTTGTCCCAATTCTCCGTTGGTAAGGTGAAGAATCTTTAACCCTTGTGAAATTGTGTATATAGCAAACCCTATATTGATTTAGTGGTGTTTATATGATATTAGATGAAATTATATGCATTGGTGGCAAATTTGTGGAGTTGGAAGCTGAATTTTCTGTTTGGAGAGATTTGGAGCTTTGGGTTTTATGGAACAGTGGTCATCTGTGGTGTTTCGAGCTTAGGGGAGAAATCGGCCAAGGTATGATTTTGATTTCTCATATATAATATGTACGGTGTCATGAAAACTTACGCTAGACGACTTAAGATAAGCTTAACATGGTGAAATTGATAAATGTCAGTGGCTTTAGTGAAAGGTTGAACTTGTTATAATGTGTAATGATGATTGATGATAATGAGGACTTGTGTTATAGATGTCGTGGTATTTGTTGAATTGTATTGTTGATTTGAGAATGGGTTGATGATATAGAAATTTGTAAATTATTGATAATGATGAACCATGATGATGATAGTTGAGTATATGACTGTGAATTGAATATGAGATTTTGAGGTTGAGTTTGATTAATTGTGAGTTGAAGATGCTATGCTTATTAGAGTTGTGTATTAGGGTACTATAGAATGAATTAAACATTGAAATGTGAATTGGTATGTTCAGATGCTGTCAAAAAGCTTAGAGTTTTGGTATTGAGTTATGAGATTGGTGAAATAGAGGTTTGGCAAACTTTATAAAAATCTGGTTCTTAGTCAAACTTCGATGAGTCATAACTTGGCTTCTAGACCCCCAAATTATTTCAAACTTATTTTAAACGAAAATTGGGTCCGCAAAGTTTATGCCGTTAGAAGAACGGATAAAAAATATTTTAAAACGAAAAACTTATGCG
Source organism: Arachis ipaensis (assembly GCF_000816755.2). Classification (NCBI taxonomy): domain Eukaryota; kingdom Viridiplantae; phylum Streptophyta; class Magnoliopsida; order Fabales; family Fabaceae; genus Arachis; species Arachis ipaensis. The sequence continues at coordinate 113,333,330 of NC_029793.2, read as the reverse complement.
CGTCGGACGTTTGGAGTGCAAAGCTGAAAATTCTGCAGCATTCAGCATTTTTGCTATTCTCCATAACTCGCGTACGCGACTACCTGCACGCGACACGACCAACCTTTTTGGGTTGGGTATCTCATGTACGTAAGCAGGGTGCTTGCGTACGTGAGCATAGAAAATTTTACTCCCACGCGTATGCGTAACCTTTCAGAAATGCACTCCCACGCGTACGCATGGCCCACGTGTACGCTGACTCCAATTTTTAGCAAATGAGATTTTTGTGATTTTAACATAATTTTGAACCTTTAAACCTCTATTTTACACCCCTATGACCCTATAACTGAGTTGTAAGGATAGTTAAGAGAATTTGAGCTAGGAAGGTAAGGCAACTTGGAAGTGAAGGATGGTATAGAGTAGCTGAATTGAGATGTTAATGATGAGATTGGGGATGACTGTGTGAGGCCAGAATGGTCGAGATGTGTGTGTGGCTGGAACGGTCGAGATGTGTGTGTGACCGGAATGGTCGAGAGGGCCAGGTTTGGGTGCGATCCCGCTTGCTTGTTAACTTGAAAATGTATTCGGATGGCAAGTTGAGGACGGAAGTTCCCTCTCTTATCATGATGGGGATGTGGGGAAGGTGGAAAGGCACTCTCTTTCGTATTGTTTCTCCCACATTCTTTTCTGGTTGTAAGGTGGAAAGGCACGCTCCTTCGGTGTGGAAAGGCACTTTCCTTCGTTTATGATCCTCCTGAAGATGCGGAATCTAGAGACAAATGTTTGGGTTAGCTACCAGATGTGTCAGGTTATGGCAAAGTAACCGACGCATGAGCTAACGGCCAATAGGAAAGGTATGCATCATATGCATTTGTCTGTTTGCTTTGGTCTATTTTCTTGGGATTGCCTACTTGTTATTTCATGCTTAACTACTATATGTTCTATTTGCTGTATCTGTATTCTACTTGTGTTTGCTTTGTTTGCTTTGTTTGTCTGTGTGGATCTTCTGGTATTTTGGAGGATGGTAAAGGAAGGGGAATAGTTGAGGGTTTTAGTTAGAGTTGAGTTAGAATGGAGAACCTTAGTGGACCACCCTGATTATGGCTTTCATATTTAAATCCATTAAGTTTTATAATCAAGAGCATCAAAGTTCTAGGATTGCCTCTGGCTTTTCCGGGACCTTATTTATTATATATGTGGGCACCTTAACCATACTGAGAATCCCCGGTTCTCATCCCATACAATATTGTTGTTTTTTAGATGCAGGTCGAGATGCACCTTGGTGAGCATCTGGAGTTCCCTCTGCAAGCGAAGTTGGTTATTCTGGGATTACTGTATTATGTTTTATGCTTTGTATATAGATTTTCCACCCTTGTATTTTGTATTTTGTCCTTCCTAGAGGTCGACTTGGAGAAACAGGTGTTTTGTCATATATTTGGGGTTACTCTTTTGGGTTGTGTGTGTGTGTGTGTGTGTGTGTGTGTACGTATCTTTGGAATTCTTCTCTTAAATTTATCTCTTATGCGAGTGATACGATTTTCTATTTAACGCCTTGCTTATCTCTTTTTCACAGGCTTCTAGTTAAAATTTCTTTCAACTATCTCTTATATTGTTGTTGTTGTTGTTGTTGTTGTTGTTGTTGTTGTTGTTGTTGTTGTTGTTGTTGTTGTTGTTATATATATATTTACTATTAGAGGTCGTAATATGTTACCACCTCAACTTTATGACTTAAGCATAAGACTCTGTGTGGTAGGGTGTTACATATGTCACCCCCCGGAAGGTGAATTTTGGACTTTTGCTCAATTTTCTTGAATACAAGCCCAGCTTAAAGATAATTACAACTCTCAGGAAGAATAATTAAGGTCCAAGCTTAATTATCCACATCATTAGAAGCCTTAATCACATCCAAAATATTGAAAACTCTAGAAGGTTAGTTATTAATTCTTTCTAGAAACATAAAGAATTTAGTCATTAGGATTTGATTTGAATTATTGTTTTAAATTTGAAATTGTAGTTAGTAATTAGTTATCTTATCTTTCTTTCCGAAAGATATGATTAGGACAGTTTTGAATTCAAATTCTAGAATAAAGATATAAATATGTGAACCTTGTTCACAAGAGAGGCAACTCCCTGGAGGAGTTCGGATCCAAGTCCAAGATTCTATTCCTCAGCATAGTTTTCTTCTTGTTTTTCTTTCCTTTTATGGGTAACTAATCCTCTGTCAAAGGGTTAGGAGCTTTGTTTATATTTTCTATGAAATATTAATCTACGTTTATTTTATTTTGAAGTCTTGCATTGATCTATTTCATGATTGAGTTATTCGTTCTTTATTCGAATTAGAGCTATCAGAAAGTATGCTAATCCCTTTTGAATTCTTTTATTATAATTGAAAATTTTGATATTTGAATTAAATCTGGAAAACTCTTTCACATAACTCTTTGAATTCAACTAAAAATAGTGGTTCAATTAGTGTGTGACACATACATGATTTTTAATCAAATAAGTGACATATAATTTAGATTATAACAACTTTTGAAAATTGTGTTTTCTTCTAAGGTTTAACTGAATAGGACTAACTTGAATACGTGACATATAATTTGACCTAAGGACTGCCTTTAAATTTTATTGGAAATTAAATCAGTTTTTGTGCTTAAACTCTTTAATTAATTAACTGACAACTATTTGATTAAAGAGAAACTCAGGAATCAAGAAATTGGAAATAAGTTACTAAAGATTTATGTGAAAGATCTTTGCATACTTCAAAATAAGTAAACAAGGTTTGGTTTTCCGAAGAGCATAAACATTTTTGAAACCTTTAACTCTCATCATCATTGTCTTCTCTCAATTAACATCTAAGTTCACTGCCTCTCAAGCACTTATGATCCCAAGTAAGATACAAGTTATGCTCACATCAATCTAGGTTATTTTAATTTAATTAGGCATTTAATATGATATTTGCATGCTCAATTTTTAATCCTCGTGGAAAGGATATCCACTCACCATAGTATTACTTGAACGATCTGATACACTTGCCGGTATATGTAAACTTTAATTTCCGCTCATCAAATTTTTGGTGCCATTGTTGGAGAATAATTAAAATTAACAACATGCATTTGGTTAAATCCTAACTTAGATCTTGTTTATTTTCTTTTCTTTTCTTTTCATATTTTTTTTCCTTTCTTTTCTTTTCTTTTCTTAGTCTATGTTCTTTTCTTCTTATTTTATTTTCTTTATTTTATTTAATTCTTCTTTTCTTCTTTATACTTTTTTATTCCACATGATGTGTTTGATATTTTTTTATTTTTGTGTGTAAGAAATCGTGGAGCTGGATGCATGAAAAAAATTCTAGCAAACAATGAATGCATGATCCAACAACTTTTTTTCTGACAAAACAAGTAGAACAGACACGGTGTAAACTACTAGGATATCCCTCCAAATCAAAAAATTACTCATCTTTTCCTAAATAAAATTATTACCAAATCTCTAGTTGAGAAAGTCAAGGGCAAGAATATTTCATCGTACCAAACAAGCAAATAAATTTTAATGTTAAATATTAGATCCTTCAAGAGTCTTTATCTTTTGAATTTGCTGTGGAAAGGCTATCTCAATCTACTGCTCAGTTTATTCAACAATTCCAAGATTTCATGCAAGAAATAAGAACAAACTTTAAAAACCAAAAAATCTCTATTAGAAATTTATAGATACAAGTAGAGCAAGTTGTCAAGCAACTAGCAAAAAAACAAAATCCTATGAAAGAATGTGAAATAATTTATATAAAGGGTTCATATCTCTGCAAATCAAAAGAAGTTGTAGACAATAATTTAGCTAATCTATTGAGCCAAGGGATGCCAAATAAAAAAAGTTCTAAACAATTTACCACAACAATTCAATGAGAAAGAAGGAAAGAAGCCAGTAGACACCTATCCAATAGAGAGGACACTCTCAAATAATATCAAAGGAATAAATCTCACCATGTGTGTGTACGAAATCTCATTGGAAAAAGATTCTAAACCCGTAGTGCAAATATAAAGAAGATTTAATCCAACAAAAAAAATGTTTACAAAAAAGTAATCAAATTTTAAGAAGAAATTCAATCAGTGAGTATCTTTTTTTTTATTTTTCATTAAAATATTTTTTTTTAATTAATTGGAAGAAAAAAAAAATCTTTATCTTTTCTGTTCTAATTAAACATTCCATATTTGCATTTTTCTTTTTTTTTTTGCTCTTTTGCATTCTTCTTTCACTTTTTTTGTTCACGTTGTGTTTTAAAGTTTTTCAAAAAAAAATTTCTGTTCTTTAATTTCAATTTAGTAAAATATTTTCTTAAAAAAAAGCCATCACATACATCCTCTTCAAAACGATTTTAAACTGCGTTTTTAAATTCTTGTTTTATGTTCTTGATTTTTAAACTTCAAAAAAAAACGGACATCTAGGAATTTTTAAAATCAATTTTTACTTTTTTCTTCCTTCTAATTTCTTATGTTTCTTTAAATATTTCTACCCCTATTTTTCCTTTCTTTTCTTTTCTTTTGCATCAAAATTTATCTTCTTTTGCTTGTTCCTTTACTGATAGTTGCATTCATCTTATCCATTTCTTTCTTATGTACGTATGCTTTTTTATATGACTTATACCATTTATTGCTAAACTTTGTTAAATTCTAAGTTTGGTGTAAACCCTTAAGTTTGGTGTCGGTGACACCATGAGCCTCTGGATAATGAAGAATAAAAAAGACAGTGATGAAGAACAAATAACTGATAAAATTAAGGAAAGATGAATTTTATATTCTAGTGATTAGCAATTTTTTTCCTCATTTTTCTTTTCTGTTTATTTTTTTTTCTCTTCATGCATGTATTACATATTCTATTTTTCTTTTATCGTAAAACTTAAAATTTAAATGCTTGTTTTTCCAGTAACTATTATTATGGAGGATATCTTAATGAAAAGATTGAATAATAAATTCAAACGAAAGTGGCAATACTTAAAAGAGGTGGTTACATTCGAAGAATCTGAAATGCTTGAATATTGTGGAAACGGAAAAAGAATCTTCAAAAACAGAAATTTAAAAAAGTATTATGAGGATTTGACCATTAATTCCTTAAAGTAGTTTGAAAAAAAAATCTCAAAAGATCAAAGAAATAAAAAATCTAAGGCTCTATGCACCAATGATTAGGATTTAGTTATGTGTTTGTGATGTTTTTGTTTTAAGAATAGACTTGGGCTAGTAAATTCGATAGGTGTTTTATTACCTAAAAACTTGGGCCAACTGGGTCGGGATTATCGATTGAAAACCCGTTTAAAGAGTTACCTTAAGACAAAATATTAAGAAGTCCAAAGAGACTTTAGACATCGATGTCTGGGTCAAAACCCTAGTTATGTGCTTATGGTGTGATTGTGTCAAGAAGAGGTTTGGATAATTAGATTCGAGGGGCGCTTTATCACTTGGTAACTTGGGCCAAGTGGCCCAAGATTATCGATTGAAAGTCCATTAAGAGCTGCCTTCTGATAAAACACTAAAAGTCAAAACTCCGCAAAAATCTTTCCTCTAATTCAAATAAGAAGTAACTGCTTTCAAGTCATGCAAATTCAAAAGAATTCTCATAATACAATTCAAATTTCAGTCTTGAAATTTTCTAAATCCTAAATATGTAAGATTCATGAAGGATAAGAGAAACCGAATGTAACCACAAGAATTATCACAAATCCCAGTTTTGTTTTCAAGCTTAAAAGTTTTTCAAACCATTTTCATTAAACTAAACTCCGTTTATCTTTCTTTTTGCTTAAAAACAAGTAAAGTTTTAAATTTGGTGTTGTGATGACACATCATCTTAAGCAATTTTTAGGGTTCCTTTTTCATTCATTTTCTTAGATTTTAATCAAATTTCTTATGTCTTCTAAAGAATTTTAATAAATAATTAAATATTTTGAGTTAAGATAGTGTTTATATGTTTTCAAAAATTTTTTGCTCAAAAACAAGCAAGAATTAAAGCTTTTTCACAAAGAAAACACAAGTACAGCAAAAGTGTAGCCTAAGAAACAGAAGCGTGCCCTAAAAAAAGAGGAAATGGAGCCAAAATCTCGTAGCATGCACGCCTTGCGGATAGACATGCACGCCCGGCGAACCCCTCTTTGCTCCTATACGCCCGGTGGCTTGTCCCTACGCCCGGTAGACCTGCACCACTCCTAGTGGACCCTCCTTTCTCACTTCCTCTGTCGGGCGTCCTCCTGCACCCTACACACACGCCCGGTGTGTGTCACCCCTGGAAGGTGAATTTTGGATTTTTGTTCAATTTTCTCGAATACAAGTCCGACTTAAAGATAATTACAACTCTCAGGAAGCAACAATTAAGTCCCAAACTTAATTATCCACATTATTAGAAGTCTTAATCACATCCAAAATATTGAAGACTCTAGAAGATTAGTTATTAGTCTTTTTCTAGAAACATAAAGGATTTGGACGTTAGAATTTGATTTGAAGTCAATAATTAGTTATCTTATCTTTCTTTTTCAAAAGATAAGATTAAAATAGTTTTGAATTCGAATTCTAAAATTAGGATATAAATAAGTGAACCTTGTTCACAAGAGAGACAACCCACTACAGAAAAATCTTCAGATCCAAGTTCAAGATTCCGTTTCTCAGCATAATTTTCTTCTTGTTTTTCTTTCATTCCATGGGTAACTAATCCTCTATCAAAGGGTTGGGAGCTCTATTTATATTTTTTATGGATTATTAATCTACGTTTATTTTATTTTAAAGTCTTGTATTAATCTATTTCATGATTGAGTTATTCGTTGTTCATTCGGATTAGAGGCATCAGAAGGTATGTTAATCCCTTTTGAATTCTTTTATTATAGTTGAAAAATTTGATATTTGAATTAAAATTTGAAAAACTCTTTCACATGACTCTTTGAATTTAGCAAGGAATAGTGGTTCAGTTAGTGTACGACACAAACATGATTTTCAATCACTCTAATTTTGAATAAGTAACATATAATTCGGATTAAAATAACTTTTAAAAATTGTGTTTTCTTCTAAAATTTAACTAGATAGGACTAGTTTGAATACATGATATATAATTCGATGTAAGGACTACTTTTAAATCTTATTAGAAATTAATTCAATTTGTGTTTAAACTCTTTAATTAATTAACTGACAATTATTTGATTAAAGAGAAACTTAAGAACTAAGAAATTGAAAATCAGTTACTAAAAATTTGACGTAAAATATTTTCGCATACTTCAAAATAGTAAATAAGGTTTGATTTTCCTAAGAGCATAAACATCTCCGAAACACTTGACTCTCTCCATCATTGTCTTCTCTCAATTAACATTCAAGTTCACTGCCACTCAAGTACTCAAGATCCCAAGCAAGATACAAGTTCTAACCTCATCCATCTAGGTTATTTTAATCTAATTAGGCATTAAATATGATATTTGCTTGCTCAATTCTCTAATCCTCGTGGAAACGATATCCACTTACTGTAGTATTATTTGAATAATCCGGTGTACTTGTCGGTATCTGTGAGCTTTAATTTCCGCTCATCATAATGCTGCAAAATTACTAGGAAGAACAGAAGAAAAAGAAAAAAAATACAACAGCAGCAATAAGAGAACGACGATGGAAAAAAAACACGCGAAGAAAAAAAGAAAGAACGCAAAGAAGAAAAAGAATATGAATATTCACATTTATGTTAGTGAGTGGAGAGTTGGAGCGTGTATTCATACTTTCACTAATGAAACTGATTTTTATTAGGTTTGGACTAATTTGGTTGGACTTGATTGTCAAAAAAAGTTAAATATATAGCAAGATTGTTGCTAATTTGGGGTTTAGTTTGTTTCTTGATTCAGCATTCATGTAATTTGCATTTGAGGTAATAAGAGTTTGGTTTAATCTGTGTTTTGACAAAGTTTGCTAGTAAACATAATTTTTTTTTTATTTAGTACTTGCTGTCAAGGTAATTATAAGCATTTTTCTTGCGGTAAATGATTGTTACTTATTTTACTTTTTTCTCCTAATTGTTCTTGTCTTCCTTTCATTAATTTATACGTTTATTTTGTCATAAATTTTTTGCAAATTTTTGCTGTAAATTTTCAGTGAGATCTGAAAGAAGCTTCATTTTAGTTTAATGTGTGTTTTAAACATAATTGGTTTATTCTGAACAAATTGAAACTTTCAATCAGATTTTGTCAAAACAAAATTAATAGTATCATGGCAAGGTACAATACTCACTTTCCATTCCTTGCACCTTATGAACTTGTGCAACTGCTTTGTGTGCCCATATGATATCTGTTCAGCCATACTAATCTATGAATTTTATCTATTTTAATATTAACTACCTTGAGAAAAACTTGGACCATAAAATATGGTGTGCTGTCCTCTAAAATGTGTTCTTCATTGTTTTTTTGTTAACCCTCTCTGTCATTTACGTTTTCCCTTTTTTTTTTATTAAGAAGGATTCATTGTGCTTCAAAATTTTCATATTCTGTTCTCTTTATCCTGATTTCGTCTTCTATTGGAAGAAAGAGACCCTTATCTTTTCTTGTGTATGCAGAGAAAGATATGATAATTAGTCTTTGGTTTCAGACCTCGTACAAACACAGGTAATTCTGTGGTTACAGTATTCGGTACTATCTCACAACATACAAATCCCATTTTTGGCTATGGCTCTTTAATTTAAAGAAGTCAGATATTCACCATTTAGAATGCTAGTAATTGTGTTTTGTCTTCTGAAAACATTGAAATGCCATCACAATTTTAAAGAGGATACGAAACATATACCTTCTTCGCATGAACTCCATTTGTTAATCACACGTGCAATTTATAATGGTTTAACTTGAGTTAGTTTGTTTTAGTTTAAACTTGCTTGTAAGTTCAAAATATTTTGGAGACAGTTCTTGAAATCCTAAAACCTAATCAAAACCAAAGACTACTAATATGCATGAGATGATTTTTATATATGTATTAATTATGATGCTTGCTTACATATATATATCATTATAATTATTTTTTAAATTATTTTTATATATAATTATGAAGGATAATTTTAAAAATATTAATG
>NC_029793.2:113321713-113322993 GCF_000816755.2 Arachis ipaensis | reverse complement strand
GGGTAGCTATAATAAAAATAAGTGTAGCTTATTCTTTTGAATTTTGGTAAGTATGAGTGATAAAAAGCGTAGCCTTTGATTTTCAAGAGCATAAGTGCAGTATGCAGTATACAAAAAAGCGTAATTTTTAAGAATAGACAACGCTCGAATAGATATCTCCATTAAAACATCTCTAAAGAAAAAACGTAGCCCTTGGGTAGCTATAATAAAAATAAGTGTAGCTTATTCTTTTGAATTTTGGTAAGTATGAGTGATAAAAAGCGTAGCCTTTGATTTTCAAGAGCATCACTTGAAAGTGCAGTATACAAAAAAGCGTAATTTTTAAGAATAGACAACGCTCGAATAGATATCTCCATTAAAACATCTCTAAAGAAAAAAAAAACAACGTAGCCCTTGCTAAAGGTATATTTTTTTATTTTTATACATAAGGCAGCCAACTACTCTTTTTACTGTGCAGAGGATATCATTAATACCAAAGAAACACAAAAGCTGAGTGCTACTATACTTTGTGGAAGATGAGCTAGCATGGAGAAGGCAATAATGCATTCAGTTCCACATATAGTTTCTTACTTATAAAGATGATATATGTTGTAGGAGCTTTCTCTACCACACTACTAGGTTTTTGCTTAATAAATTTCTTCAATTTGGAATATTCTCCGAGTACATACTACTTCACAGAAAAAAAAGAAGCATAATCCCATTTACATCGCCACCATATAAGGAACATACATCATGAAAGGCAAAAAGATGTACGATTCAATTCGAACTAGAAAACCTTTTCTTTTGTCATAAAGCTTTCACATTTGAGTCTATATAATTGAAGGACTTAATTTGAGTCTTTCAACTTATTTTCTTAAATTATTGAGTTATGACAACTTGACTTGAATTACAAAAGTCATTTAACACGAAAAAAAAAAAAAGAATAATGGAACTTTCAGTCCAGAATATAAATGTGAAAAGCTGAAAATGTTTTTAGATGCAAAGAATTATTATATATAGTCTTAGAATATGATGTTTGAAAAAAAAAAATTAAAGATTGCATCATTGAAAAGATAAAAAATATTCCTAATTTTATATATTTATAAACGAATAATGGTTACATTTTAAATTAATAACGAAATTAATAAAACATATTGATGGAGAGAATCTTATTATTATACTATTATAAACATATTAACTAATTTTATTAAAAATATAGATCGTAATGTTACTACTAATTAAATGCTTTGATAAGAAAATGTTAGGAAGAAAAACATTGTGAAGTTAATAATATTAAAGAA
>NC_029793.2:113317214-113320332 GCF_000816755.2 Arachis ipaensis | reverse complement strand
TATTTAGTAGATTTTATTATTTTGTTAGTTTTGTGAATGATAAAAAATATTTAAATAAAAAGAAAAATAGTTAGGATTAAATTTTGTTATACTTTTTTTTATGCATCTCCTAAATTGTTATCCAAATGTTTTATAAAAGTTCAGATAAAATCTCATTTACCACTTATAAAAAAAAAATTGTTATTTTGTTTTGTCATTTTTTAATATTTTGAAACATTTTTGTTGTTTTAATCAGAAGATAGTTTTGTGAATGCCTACTAATTCTTCGGGAGCATTTTTGTAATTTACCTTTTATTTTAAGTCCTTAGATTTAATTTAATTTATATTTATCACCACCGCCGTTAAAATTTGTTATTAACTTTTAGATTTTAAAATTTAAACCCCCCACGTTAGAACTTATTTTGTTAACCTTTCATCGATGATAAAGATCAAACAACAAAATCAAATTTACCATTTTTCTTTCTGATGAGATATGACGAACCCAGCCCTAATTTCAAGCTTCTTCAAATGTACTAATAATCCCAAATTATGCTCAAAGACCCTAATTTAATTTATCTCCTCCCATAATTGTTGAATCAATGTGGCTCTTAATTTAATTTATTTGTGATTATTTATCCATACATGTATCTTTGTTATAGAGGAGGGCTCTATACTTAGAAATACCAATTAACTAATAAGTCATCTAATAAAAGATGATGATGAGAATGAATAATAATGGACTCCATTATTTTAAGGTTATATATAGGGAACATCTCACGAATAATCTGGATAAACACTGTACTTGAATTGTTTACGGCAATCAAATATCAACATAATCCGTAATCCTTAAAATCAAATTTATACAAGAAAAAACTAATAATAAGAATTCTTTCGATCCTTATGACTTGAACCAACCAATGCTGGCAACTAATAACAAGCTGATATAGATAGTTCAACGCAAGAAGTTATCCTTTCCTTTACTTTATAATGAAAGCAAGAATTTTCTAAGTGGGTTTTCCTTTTTAGTTAAAATTTTCTTTAAAAATCAGTTATCATTGTGTGTACATACAAGTGAAACGTACAAAAGGGGGATTTATTTATCTGGATCATTCATATTTTTTTTAACAAAGAATCATCTAATTAAATAATTTAATAATAAGAATGGAATAGATAATTAAATTTTTTTATTGACTAACATAAAGAAAAAAATAAATTTTCAAGAAAGAAAGAGGAAAACTTTCGGTTATAATTAAGGAATCTAGTTAATGACTAGAGTCATTAGATTAATGTAAAAGAATATTCCCAAGGTCAACCACCTCCTGTTTGCTGATGATTCTATTTTATTCTGTAAGGCTAATTCTGAAGCATATTTAAATATCTTGCATTTATTGAATTCTTATGAAAGCATCAGTGGCCAGAGGGTAAATCTTAATAAATCTACTGTATTTTTTAGCCACAACACTCCGTCCACTACTCGTACACTACTGGCTAACTCTATGAATATTAATCATATTGGGGCTCAAGATAAATACCTTGGTTTTCCTTCTACAGTCTCTAAATCGAAAAAGGCTTCTTTTAGTATGATCAAAGAAAAGGTTCGGAAAAGAATCCAAGGGTGGAAGCGCAATCTTTTTTCGTCAGGTGGTAGACACGTATTGCTTAAGGCAGTGGGAGAAGCTATTCCTATTTATACATTGTCTTGCTTCAAGTTGCCTGATAGTTTAATTTCAAAAGTTCACTCTCTACTTTCTCAGTTCTGGTGGGGACAAAAATGTTCTGAAAGGAGGATGGCTTGGATTAGCTGGGACACTATGACCCGCCCATGAAAAGAAGGAGGCCTTGGATTTAAAGATCTCAGAATCCAAAATCTGGCGCTTTTAGGCAAACAGTTTTGGCGACTTGTAACACAGCCTACTTCCTTATTATCCAAAATCTTAAGAGGTAAATACTTTAGCAATGGTAATGCTATAACGGTAGAAATTGGAGTCTTACCTTCTTGGGGATAGAGGAGCATACTGGAAGGCCAAAAGATTGTTGAAAAAGGTCTTAATTGGACTGTGGGTACTGGTGAGAATATCCGAACCTTTGAGGATTCTTGGCTGCCTCCTCCGTATCCTTTAATGATTTCTGACATGCCAAATAGACAGGCTATTTCTGAGTTGGTTCCAAGAGTTAAAGATCTAATTACTGAAGATAGAAATTGGAATCAGAATCTCATTCAAGAATTATTTCCCCAAGACGTTGCAAACAGGATTTTGTCAGTTAAAATTCAGCAGAGTAGGGACAAATTACAATGAGATTTGAACAAATCCAAGCAATATGATACAGCTTCAGGTTACATAATTGGCTATTTATTTTACCATCCGCCTCTGGAGCTTTGCCCTAATTATATGCAGCAGAAAAAGTCGTGGATTGATCTATGGAAGTTGAACTTGCCTCACAAAATTAAGCTATTTATCTGGAAAGCTCTCCATGGCCGACTTCCGGTGCTTGCTCAGATTCATCACCGCATCCCATCTATATCACCAATATGCCCTTGCTGTTATGAAGCAACGGAAACAGTCACTCATTGTTTGATCGATTGCTCTAGAATTAAAGACGTGTGGTCTCAGAGTTATCTTCGTGATTGTCTTCCCCCTCAGAGTTCTAACGACTTTTGGACATGGTGGACTGCATCAACAGAGATACTTAACCCGTTGAAGAATGCTGATGACTATTGAAAAGTTATAAAAAATAAATAAAATAATGACTACATATCTTCAAAAAAAAAAAGTTTCTATTATACAATATAAAGTAATTAATAATTTTTTACTTTATGTTTCTACAGGTTTTCGTCTTGTCGTATTATTTTCCACCCCTAAAAGGTTTCTGTGATGTGACTTCCATAAGTAGGTTGCCACGTACCAGCTTTTTGTTTCTTTTTAGAATTTCTTCTTTATTACTATTTAGTTTAACTTACGTTGATTCTCGAACAGAGTACCTCTACTGCTGGATTTGACCCTCAAGAAACCTAAAGTGCCTCGTTGAACTGTCTCGAACGATCTTACCGTCTGCCGTATCTTCATCTTGGAAGTTTTTAGTTGACCAATGCTCGAAAGGTCGTCAAGGTCGTTTACTACCGTTCGTTAACTCCTAATGC
>NC_029793.2:113312776-113316925 GCF_000816755.2 Arachis ipaensis | reverse complement strand
TATTATAAATATCAAATTTTTTATTTTTTTATCATTAATTTGACCGTAAAAAATTATTTTTTATTTTTGACGGTCCTTTGTTTTTAGTTTACTCTATTATTCTTCTTCTTCCCTTGATGATCCTGCTACTCTTCTTCTCTGGTTCGTAGATTTTAGGATCACCCTGCTCCTCTTCTTCTTTTGGCTTTGCCTCTCAAGTTTGGATCACACTACTCATTCTTATTCATATTCAAAATCTAAGTTTATTCTTCAATTTCAATATCTCATCTCATTCTTTAATTTCAAAATCAACTTTATCTTGTTAGATATTTCTTTTTCCTTTCTTAAAATTTTTTATTCTTTCATAAATCTGATTTAATTTTTGTTTTGATACTTTAGATTTCAAAATTTTTTCATTCAAGCTTCTTATTACTAATACATATTAAGGTAAATTCATATTCTCAGATCTATTCCCTAATTTATATTCTCATGATCTATTTACCTATTCATTTAGCCAAATAAAAAAATATAAATTAGTTTTAATTTTATAAATTTTTTCTGTCATAATCTATAATATCAAAATAAAATTATATATAATTTTAAAAATTTTATATTTTTATAATATTATTACATGCAAAAATAGTAGTGATTACTACTAATAACCACTATAAAACAAGAGTAAAGCAATGTATCTTTTTACAAAGAAAATAAAACAATGTTCTCCACACGGCTCTTCTCTCCTCTCTTTTCTTCTCCTCTCTTTATATATATCTATTGACTCTCACTATAGCTATCACCGTACCCTTTCATATCTCAATATCAGAAACACACTCATATCCCACTTCACTCTTTCTAATTCTCTTTTCACCATCCTTCATCTCCTTCCTACACCACAAAATTAAAGTAATTAAAAATAAATAAGAAATATTGAAGGATGGTGAAGTTTTCAAAGGAGCTAGAAGCGCAACTAATACCGGAATGGAAGGAGGCATTCGTCAACTACTGGCAGCTCAAGAAGCAAATTAAACGGATCAGGCTTTCAAGGCTCCCAACCAAGCCACCGCACGCCGCCCAATTGTTCGCCGGAGTTGACTTCGGCCGCTCCATTTTCGATTCACTTCGCTCCATTGCCGCCAACCTTGCCGACAACCTTCGACCTTCCTATGATGACGACAACCTCACCGTCATTCAGGTAACTCACTGACTAACTAAATAGTTATTCAAAATATATAATATCAACTATATATAATTAATTGCATCGTTCTTTCTCCGATGGTTTTTCTCCTTGTTTGTGTTTCTCTTTAATTAAAAATATATTAAATTATTTAATAATTTTTAATTATTAATTTTATATAAAAATAATTTTAAGTGAATTTTTACGATATTATGTGAGCTTTTTCCATCACAAATGCCGAAACTTCGGTGCGGTTTTTTTTGCGTGAGTAATGTGTTCATGGTTTTCTGTGTTTCTTTGTCCTCTAATGCTCCCATTATTTCAGGTCTCAATGCATGGTATACATAGTAGGTTTAATTTCCTTCTCAAAAGATAAAATAAACTAAAGCGAAACCATTTTTCATTTTTTCTTAAAAAAGAAAATGTCTTTTTTGGTAAATTGGCGATAGTAAGAATATGTCAATATTTAAAAAAAAAATTAAGACACTTGTTTATTAACTAAGTCGGTTTTTTTCTTTTCAAATAATAGAATTGTGACGTCATCGTCGTCGGACATATATGATATGTTTTTCGAGGATTTTATGAATTATTTAATAAAGAAGAAATGACTTTATGAATTTACAAGACACAGATGGCTTGGCCTGGTTAACATCTGCAGTATTGCGTTTATGGTTATGGTTGATACGAACCACAGACTAAAACAGGAAAAAAAATTTAACTTCATGTGGTTGTAATGATGGCCAATTTGTAATATTGTTAGTTGAAGGAAACAATTTGATATGTTATTTTCTTCACTTTTGGTGTGTGGTCCGCTCAATTTCAATTTTTTTTATTCTGTTATTAATACTCAATTTGTACGTTCATATTTGATGAAATAGTAATTGCTGGGTTCACATTTTAATGGTAGACAGTAGTGTTAAATTAATAAGATTTTTTACTAGCTATTTACTGCTGTCACGTACATATATTTGTTGTTACATTCATAATTCATCATTAGAGATACAAAATATAGAATTAATTTAACTGCCTTCATTTTTAATACTCATCTAGAAATTAAAAGTCTTATAAATATGGTTTAATTTGTCAGAGCATTATCATACAATAATGCAGAGAGGAAGATATATATATATAACTCAAAAATCAATATGCATGAACTTTATTTCCCTTTTATTTTTTCTTTGGTTATTTATTTCTGATATCTTATCAATGAAATTGATATTTCAATTTTTTAAAAAGTGGGAGGTAATAAAGGAGTAAGTACAATGAATGGTTATAAATAGAATGATAAAACCAAAATTTCGGAAAAGTTGGAGGCGGAAAGGGATATGATTATTATATATATGCAAATTTATTTGATGTATGATACATGTATGAGTAAATGAGATTATGAGAATGACTAATGAGCAACGAAGTGAGGTTAGTGGCCATTTCTATTTTGAAAAAGCTTTTTCAGCTTTCTTTTGGGGGTTTCTCATTCTCTCACGAAAGCAAGCAAAAAAGGTTTTTGGATCTATTATTGTATTCTATTCTATTTGTGGAACCTATATTTTCACCAACTTATCACGAAACAATCGTGAGCACCATGAAAAAAATTAAAGTAAATCGTCAATGTTAATTCGCATTACATATAAGAAAACATTATTGTATGACCAATTAATGACTAAGTAGTAGATATTTTCTGATGCACGCAGGTGAGGAGGAAAACTGTGAAAGGTAGCGAAGAAGAAATATATGAAACAGAACTTGCGCAATTATTTTCGGAGGAGGATGAGGTATTCAAATATTTAATTCTTTTCTATCACCCATTCAAAAAAAATTATTTTCTATCATAAATTAATTATATATTTGATTAGTTTTTATCTAATGTTAATGTAAGGTGTCCAACTTTCTTTCCTAAAATACCCTTCATTAAGTATAATCTATTAAAAAAATTATTTTGTTATTTCAATGACTTGAACCCAAGACCTTTTACCTAAATTATAAATAGTTTGTCATTCTCACTAATTTTATTTTTAGTTTTTTGGTTTAATTATTCTATCATTTTTCATAGTTTTACTGAATTTTCAATTAGGTCTTTATACTTTTTTCCTTTTCGATTGTGTCTCTATTCCATATCAGATTTTGTAATTAAGTCCCTATCATGACAAAAATGCTGAAATTAACGGAATATTGTGTTAAACAAAACGAATATGCCTAACACTTGATTGAATAGTGAATACAAAATATTCCGTTAATTTTAATGTTTTTGCCAAGGTAAGAACTTAGTTACAAAATGTGATATGGTATAGAGACCTAATTAAAAAAATATATAATAATCTATTTAAAAATTCGGTAAAACTATAGAGATAAATAGAATAATTAATTTTTTTTAGCATATATTAAATATATAAAAAATAGATCCACTAGGAATAATAATAACAATAATATAATTATAAACTTAATCAAAATAATAAATATTTTATTATCTTAATAAGAGATGGGTTACTAAAATCTGAAAATACCAAAAACATTTCTATGAATAAATGAGAAATAATGACATCTTAATTAGGCGAATATATATATAATATAGTAGATAAAATAATTATGGATAACATATACATAAAAATAATGTTATTTTTTCACTTAATAACTATAAAATAATCGATTTGGTGATGAATAATATTGAGTGGTTCAGGTACGTGTGTTTTTTGAGAGTCTTGATGAAGAGCTAAACAAGGTAAATCAATTTTACAAGAAGCAAGAGAGTGAGTTCATGGAGAGAGGAGATACCTTAAATAAACAGCTTCAAATTCTGCTTGATCTCAAGACAATCATCAGCAACCGCCGCTGGTTCAAAAGTTCTAATCCATCTTCTAATTCCGCCAGTTTCTCTCATTCTCCTTCGCGCAATTCTGATTATTCCGGTTAGTTCTATCTTCTTTAATTATTCTCTCATTTTATCACTTTACATATTTTGAGAAAAATCAGATTCATTAATTATTTTCATATTAATTTGT
>NC_029793.2:113311568-113312740 GCF_000816755.2 Arachis ipaensis | reverse complement strand
CTTAAAGTATATTATTTATTTATTATTATATTAGAAATAACAACTTGTTAATGGAGACCGCATGTAATGTACCATAATATTAAAAGAAAGAAAATGGATGTTGCGTTTGTGCTCAAGAAATTATTCCCTGTCAACTCATCACGTTTCTAAGTGGTTACTGACATCATACAACACAAACATATTATAGTCCGAAGTGGACTGACTGTTATGTGGAACATTGTCGATCCAGCACCACTTAGCTTGTGCGACTATGTTCTAAGCAAATTATTTTAAAGGAGGCAGTAAGGCACTCATTCTTCTATCATACTTTTTTTTATCAGACCATAATGAAGTGCGCAACAGGGAGCGGAAAATGATAACATAGACCACCTGATACCCATAAAATATACAATTATATTGTTGATGGATTAAGTCCTTAACGTTACAAGAATAATATTTGTCAAAAATGAAGTTTCAAACCAAGCTGTTAATTAGACTTGCTGGAATAGTTAATTTACCATCAACTAATATTTTAAAATGAAAATATTTTATTTTAAATTGTAAATTCTAATAAATCATAATTTTTTAACTATAAATTCTAAATTATAAATGTAAACTGGAAAAGTTAGTTTAACTTGCTATATTTTAATTTCTTTTCCCTTAATGAATGTTAACTGTAATATTAGACATATAATATTGGGTCTAAAGACTTTGAAGTAACTGATACGGGGAGACAATGACATAGATGATTTGGTTGGTTGGTTACCGCAGAAAGGTTTGGTGGGGAATCAGACGAAACGAATTCAGAAGTGTCATCGCAGACGGAAGAAGTAATAACGACATTGGAGAAGAATGGAATAAACTTGGTGAATTCAGGGATGAGAGGGAAAAAGACAAAGAAGGGGAAGCCCAAAATGGGAATGAGAATCGACGTGCCAGCAACCAATCCGACCCGGGCCATAACCGCCATAACCAGCATGCTCTTGGAGGATTTGGTTAACAACCCAACTACTACTGGCGGTGACTTCATCTTCAAGAGGAAGATTCAGAGCGCTGAGAAAATGATTCGAAGTGCCTTTGTTGAACTCTATCGTGCCCTTGGCCTCCTCAAAACTTACAGGTTACTTTCTTCATTCATTCTTCCTTGCTCACTGCTCACTATGTTATGAGGCTAAAGACATATTTGGAAATCG
>NC_029793.2:113310787-113311556 GCF_000816755.2 Arachis ipaensis | reverse complement strand
CAAGAAATTATCTCTTTATTTAAATTTTTAATATAATACAGTTCTTAGTTCATTGTTGATAATAAAATTTGGACATTATGATGAGTTACATGGCAGCAGGATGTAGCACCACGTAAGGTTTTTTCAGGTGGATAGAGTAAAGGATAGTTGGTATGTGACTGTGATCATCATCATGATCATGATATCTATGTTGTGTTTCATGGGAGGAATGGAAAAAATAATAATAATTGGCCACACACTTTTTACAAAGATTTTATATAAGGCAACTATTCTTATGAAAATGTTAAAAATATCTTTTTATAATGATTCTTATTTAAAAAGTGTAATTTATTTATTTAGAATATTTTAAATAAAGATAATACTTTTATTTTAAATAAAAATTAAGTTCTATAATCTATTATTTAATGATCAAAATAAAATATCTTTATATAATAACAATCATAAAATCTTCATTGAAGTAACTACCTTTATATAAAGCTATCTTCCAAACAGTGCTTAGTGGCTGGCAAGGTCGAATTTTGCTTGACCTATTTCCTTTCCCTTTTCCTTATTCAAAAAATTGAAAATCTCACTTTTCAATATGCTTACTTATTTTTATATGCAAATTTAGTGTGGCATTTCATATTTTATTCATCCATATCCCAAAGAGATAAAGAGATATCCGTATTTTTTAATAACAAAAGGAAATCATATATATTCTAAACCCATCCTTAGTTTCTTTAGCAAATTTAGTTATATATGTAATTGTGTTATCATTTTAAGAAGTCAT
>NC_029793.2:113299904-113310715 GCF_000816755.2 Arachis ipaensis | reverse complement strand
ATTATCGTTTTTATTTCTAAAAATTTTAGTCCCGTATCTTTTAGCTATTTTCTAGAGATACTAAATAAATTAAAATTTTGTGTCTTGAGACTAAAATTTTAGTTTTAGTTAATGTCTAATCACATTAAACACAATATTTAGTCTTAGTTTTCTAATTTTAATCCCAATCCTACAAAACAAACCCAGCTTTATATGCCAAAAACGCAATTTTATATCTCATATAAGGATAAAAATGATCTAATAAAACTTCATAAAAAATAATAAAGTTTGATTGGTTTAGTAGTTCATTCATTAATCTATTTAAATAAGTGTCAAAGGTTTAAATTCTGTCTTGTATATGTAATTCGCTGACCAACAACAAACTTTTAAATAGATTGAATTCTAATCGGCACTAAATTAATTTTTGGTTTGTCGAACTGAGAGATACTACGAAAAAAAATTCATAAAAGTATAGCTTAATTTGGTTTTCTAATGGTTGTAATTTTATAGGTTAGAAGCCCCAAAGAAAAAGATGTAACTAAAATAGAGCATTTTACTTATTTAGAAATAATGTAAAGTTATTATTTTGAGAAAATATTCAGTTTGATTTTTGAAGTTACACTCAAATCTTAATTTAGTTCTTGAAATTTTAATTGTTTCAATTTAATTTTTAAATTTTTCAATTAGTCTCTGCGGTGATTTTTATTACAGAATCAATTGAAAAATATAAAGACTAAATTGAAGCAATTAAAATTTTAAAAATTAAATTGAACTTCAAGTGTAATTTTAAGAAAAAAAAAAAAAAACGGAGTATTTTCTTCGATTATTTTTTTAACTAAAACATTTACCTATACATATATGAATACTAGCCGCTTACTATAATATATGAGCTAATAATCCATCATTTCTAATCAAATTATTCTCTAATTTTGGCAGCTCACTCAATACAATAGCATTTTCAAAGATACTCAAGAAGTTTGACAAGGTAAGGCTTAAAATATATCTAATCCTATTTGCTATATATGCACTAAGTTAAAGTTCTTGCTTTTATTTCTTTAGGGTCACACATTCAATAATATATTATGGCAAGAATAGACAAACAAATACGAAAAGGAACTAATTACTGTAATTAAGTTTTCCCAGTAATATTAATTCTAATGTAATAACTCAACAGATATTTTTTAAAGAATTTTTTATTCTTTTCGATAATGAGAAGAACTTTATATCTGTTGAGTTAGAATTGATGAAAAATTTCTTAAAAAATATCTATTGAGTTATTATACTTTATATATTATGTACTTTTTATGTACTCCAACTAAAAAAATTACAATAAATAAATTTAAATCTACCATTAGTAAAAAAATAATGGGTAAAATATATCTTTTGTCCCTGAAGTTTGGCAAAAATTTCAAAAATACCCATAAGTTTTATTTTGTTTCAATTTTGTCCCAAAAGTTTTCGATTTGCATCAAATATACTCTCGACGGCTAAATTTTTATAAAATTTAAGACCAATCTAACAATAATGCATGAAAATTATGCTTGATTTGCTTGTGTTGAAGGTTGTTCTTATGAAATTGTTGTTGAATTTGTCTTAAATTTTTTGAAAAATTAGTCGTCAAGATAAATTTGATGCAAATCGAAAATTTTTGGGACAAAATTGAAACAAAATAAAACTTAGGAGTATTTTTAAAACTTTTGTCAAATTTAAAGGATAAAAAATATACTTTACCCAAAAATAATCTAAATAATAGTGACATCATTAAGCATGTTTCAAACTAATTAAGCACTCAGTCACCAAAAAAAAACTAATTAAGCACTTGAAAACTACTAGTCTTCAACCACATGAAGGTTGTGAGGATCTTAATTAAATAATAACCATCTCTCCATGATTGAAAATCAACTTAATTTCCAAAGGCAACTATATATGTGTCTCACACGACACATGACTTTAAGATAGTGACACAATGCAACTATATCTCTTCTCATTTCCCTCCTTGGGTGATCGATTATTGATCATATTTTTATTTCAAATACTTTAATTTCTTGCTTCACAGGGGATATACTTTTAACACACAATTCCTATATTAATAATCATAGTGCATCTGTTATAATTTCACACATCTATAATGTATGTGACAAGGTATATAAATTAATCGAGGATATATAATTTTTTTGACAACACAAGTCTATGGTTGCATTTGTTTTTGGAGACATAATAGAATAGGATATTGAGACAGAAACAATAATCAGAAGAAGTTCAAATTAAGAAAAATAAGAAGGGATAATAGTAGAATAATAAAAAATATCTTTGAACAAAAAAAAATTCATTAAAAAAATCGTGTCCACTTTTTTAAATTTTGTGTCTATCATTATCCTCCATAAAAAAGTTGACACAAAAATATAAAAAAATTGTTTTAAAGATAATGTATTTAATGTTTATATTTCTACCTTTAAATATTTTTTAAACATTTGTTATATCTGTCTTCTGTCTTAAAAAAATAAATGCTACTTAAGTACATAAATATCTATTAGAATTTAATTAATATATAACTGTAAGTCATAGTCACGAAGAGTTCTTAGATATTCAATTTTTACTGGTTACTAGTGCATAGAGGGCACTTTTAATTACCTTTCTTTTGATCAAATGTTATTGCAGTAAACTCTTTAGGCACAAATTATATTGCCACACAAATTAAAAAACACATATGATGATTCTACCGTCAGCGAATTGAATGATTTTATGATATAGATCTTTTTGGTAGACGATTAATTAGATTTTTAATTATCTAAGTGGACTAATTATAAATATAATTAGATTTCAATGGCTAAGTACCAACGTATATATCTAGTAATTTTTCTTTGTTTTCACTGACTTAAGAGTAAATTTTTATTAAAATATATATTAAAAATATAATTATTTATGTGTCTCTTTTTATTAATTTATTAATTTTCAGAAGACATTTTATAATATGGTATCAAATTTTTATAATCTAAAAATTTAGAATTCGATTTTTGTTGATCCTAAAAATTTTTTTTCAATATTTTTATAATAACGTGTTTAAAATATAACCATCAACTTATTAAATTTTTCAATTTTTGTAAGAAATAGTTTCATGTCATAGATTATTTTTAAGTGATTATCTTCAAATATCATCATTTTTATACATATACAACTCTAATACTGGATAGATTTTTATTAGAGTCCTGCTAGAAGCTAATAGAATATTTGTACAATGTGTACCTGATACCACTCATCCTAGAAGTTTATACTGATGGAAAAAAATAACACTAATGATTATATCTCTAATACTCCGTAAACCTCCATTATACACATAGTACAAATATTCTATTAGCTACATATACTTTCCTTTTTTATTATTGATGAAGTCGGTTCTAATAACCTTGATTATACAAGATAATGTAGTCTCTCTCTTTTTTTTCTGGGTAGAAAGACAATATAATCATTAATAAAATATATATATATATAGAGACACACATACACAAGAAAGTTCAATCAATGCAGTAAAACTTTATTGCTAATCAATAATGCCTCTGCTGCAGATTAGGGTGATTATATTACATGTAAATCCATGAACTATTTAATTCACTTCCTTGGCTTTGATAATTTAGAACCTACTAGTTTTAATTAATAATTTTGCATGTCTAATCTAGCTACTATAATTTAACTTAAATTCCTATGAAAATGAACAAATATATGCATGTGGCAATCTAATTGAGCAGGTGTCTTGCCAAAAAGCTTCAGCAAATTATTTGAAAGAAGTGAAGAGATCTCATTTCGTTAGTTCTGATAAGGTATACATATATTATATTGGTTTCTTCAATTCCTAGCTAACCCCTTTCATTTTAAAAGTTTGCTAAAAGGAAAAAGAAAAGAAAACATCAATATTGTGTTCAAATTTTTAATGTACCTTTTGAATTAGGTCTCCTCATCAAATTCTCTTGGTGTCGTTACATAATATTCAAATTAGTGGTTAACCATTTTTTACATAATATTCAAATTAGTGGTTAACCATTTTATATATAATAATTATTATTATTTGGTTTAAAAGGTTGTTAGACTAATGGATGAAGTGGAATCCATATTCACAAAGCACTTTGCCAACAATGATAGGAAAAAGGCAATGAAGTTTTTAAGACCGCAACAAAATAAAGATTCTCATATGGTCACCTTCCTTGTCGGTAAATCTTCTTTCTCTTTAATTTCTCCATATTAATACTTCACATATGTTCACTAACAATTAAATGATATCATACATGATAAATAGTAAGAAAAGTATAGGTACCAATATATTATTTGCTAATTTATTGCCAATAATAATTAATTATTATATTTTAAACACATATATAAAGAGATATTAAACATAGTCATAAAAAAGACATTTTTATTAGACATATTCACAAAGACACTTTTATTAAACACAGTTATAAATAAGAGTTGGCAGAAGTTGGTAAAAATATAATGGAATGCTGTATGCTATGCTGCTTATCGTTATAGTAGCTATATACTTTTAATAATATTTAAAAATATTGCTAAAAATTAAAATAACACGTTTTTATAAAAAAATATTTTTAAATATTAAAAATATAATTTTGATTTTAGTAACATTTTTTAAACGTGGTCAAAATTATATAGTTACAGCACACACCACCACTATAATGATAGCGACCATAAACTCAACTTAATTATATATAAAATGGTTAACCACCATTAGAATACTAATTTTTTCAGAAAATTTTTTTATCATATCCTTACGAGATGCGATTGTTATATTTTATCAAATACAAACATATATATCAGATATTATATATAATGCTAGTCTCAAAAGAATTTAGTGTATGCTTTTACAAATAAAAAAGAGAAATGTTAAGAGCATATAAAACGTGGTAAATTACTAATTTGGGCCTGGTGTAGACCTAGACTGAAATTTGGATAAGAAAATTAATTAAAGAGCTTATTAGCAATTGTTTGGTATGTTTGCAGGGTTATCTACAGGTTGCTTTGTATCGTTGTTTTGTGTATATGCAATCTTGGCCCATTTGTGTGGTATATTCTCTCCAAGCAAAGAGCCAAGATATATGGAAACAGTTTACCCTGTCTTCAGGTGATTCATATTATGTTAATTAATTTGATCATCACGCATTTTTAACTAAAACAGTGTTTGCATTTGTGCAGTGTGTTTGCATTGCTAAGCTTGCACTTGTTTATGTACGGATGCAACCTGTTCATGTGGAAGAGGACAAGAATCAATTACAATTTCATATTTGAATTCTCACCAACCACAGCACTCAAGCACAGAGATGCATTCCTCATATGCACTTCTCTCATGACAACGGTGGTTGGAGCAATGGTTATACACTTACTCTTAAGAGCTGCAGGATTTTCGCCTTCTCAAGTTGATGCCATTCCTGGAATTCTTCTTTTGGTTGGTCTAATATTCATTTTTCTTGTTAGTTACTTAGAGACAGTTTATTAGTCTTTCTGCTGATGTGATAATTGATATTCAGGTTTTCATAATGCTGCTCATTTGTCCTTTTGATTTTTTCTATCGCCCCACTCGATATTGCTTCATCCGTGTTCTTCGTAACATAGCATGCTCTCCATTTTATAAGGTAAAGGAAGTTCTTCAATTGAGCTTTTGGTATAGATTTATAGATGTTCTAAGACTAAACTTTGCATCATTATTCGATTTAATCTGTGATTTCTTCAGGTTCTACTAGTAGATTTTTTTATGGCTGACCAACTAACTAGCCAGGTATAATCCTGTTATTTTTTATTGATTTTTTTTTTTTTTTTTTTACGTTATGAATTGTAATTAACATGTATCTTATGGATACAGATTCCATTGCTGAGGCATTTAGAAACTACAAGTTGTCACTTTTTCGCTACGATTTTCAAAACACACAATCCTGAGGCCTGCCATTCTGGAAGGCTATACATGGAAATAACTTATATCATCTCATTCATGCCTTATTATTGGCGTGCGTTGCAAGTAAGCTTGGTTATCGATCAATAACAAGAAATTCCTTTTAGAAACATATTAGGAAACTAATATTCATGTTTTAATTTTCATTAATACATAGTGTGCAAGAAGGTGGTTCGATGACAGTGATGTTAATCATTTGAAGAACATGGGAAAGTATGTTTCAGCAATGGTAGCAGCAGGGGCTAGAGTAACATATAGCAGACAAGATAACCATCTATGGTTTGTTATAGTCTTGATCACTTCCACTGTAGCCACAGTTTATCAATTATACTGGGATTTCATCAAGGATTGGGGGTTTCTTAATCCTAACTCCAAAAATCCTTGGCTTAGAGATGATCTAATTTTGAAGAATAAAAGCATATACTATATGTCTATTGTAAGTTCTTCTCTTTACCTCTTTCTGAATTTGAATGTTACAGCTTACAAAATATGAGTAAGTTTTTTGAATGATCTTTGGATTGCAGGCCTTAAATGTTGTACTAAGATTAACATGG
Source organism: Arachis ipaensis (assembly GCF_000816755.2). Lineage (NCBI taxonomy): Eukaryota > Viridiplantae > Streptophyta > Magnoliopsida > Fabales > Fabaceae > Arachis > Arachis ipaensis. Next base: position 113,304,235 of record NC_029793.2, on the reverse strand, counting down.
GTGGAAACTATCCTGCATTTTAAAGTGGGGCGAGTTCAATCGCGTCTACTCGAGTTTCTGTTAGCTTCACTTGAGGTTATTAGAAGAGGCCATTGGAATTTCTACAGGTACATTTATCTCATTTAGAATAACTAAATGATTTTTATTTTTTTTCATTGAGTATCCTTGTTAAGTGGTTAATAAATTTGATAAATTGTATGCATAGGTTGGAGAATGAACATCTAAACAATGTTGGTCGTTACCGCGCAGTGAAGACGGTTCCATTACCGTTCCGAGAGATGGATTCCGACTAAGATATCTGTGGAGGCCATGTTCTTATACATGTAAAGGTCTTAGAGACATGCTGACATAAAAAAGATGCAAGGACTAGTTGAAAGGGATTCATATTTTAAACATGTGAGGTCCCTCGTAATTCATATGATTACTCAATTGAATTGTGAATACCATCAATTGCAATGCCAAATGTGCACCTCGAATAATATTTCATGTAAATTGGATAAATGGATTTCAAATTTTGGACTTCCTGTTGTTCTATATCAATATCAATAGCCTCAAGAAAAAAAAAATGATTAATTGCTTCCGTTTGTTTTATCGTCTGATCCAATTAGAAGTTTGCTTTTATTTACTTTATTGTAAACTGCAATCAAAAGCCAAGAACCAATAGTATAATTGGTTACATTGATGCAAAAGGGTTGTTGATAACCTAATGAGAATATAAAATGTCTCAATTAGCTAGAAGGCTTAAAGTAGCTCTTTAAGGAAAATCAAATCATGTTTTCAATTAGTAAGATTTGAAGAAATATCTCAATAAAATTTCTCTCTATACATTTTCATGGCATTTTGGATGAAAATAAAACTTCCTTTAGTTCTATTAAATCAATTAATTCTTTTGGAGTAGGTTATTGTTTTCTCAATCAATTGTGATTAGATTTTGTAGCTCATTCTCTTGTGGTGCAGATTTATGTCATTTAACGTTAAAGCAAATTTTCCAGAACTTACCATGCAAGATTCTGTATTGTACAAATGATAGAGAACTTTCTTGCAAATAAATTCTCTTAAACTAATACAACTAAGGCTGAAAGTAGTTTAACCATGTAAACACAAGAATATTGCTAATCACATAGATATACATATCATAAATTACTAAAACAATTGAATGCATGTCTCATGCAATTATTTATTCAACTGCACTGGCAAGGACATGCTTGATTGAAGGAAATTAAAGAAGAAGAAACCTGCTTTTGAGTTCTATTCCATTCTCAGCATCCCTGCTATTCTGTTCGCTACGCAATAGGCAGTAGATTGGATAGTAATCATTGGATTGACACCAATTGCAGTTGGCAAGAGACTTGCATCACACACAAATAAACCTTCTGCTTCCCAACTCTGTCCGTTTTCATCGACGGCGCCTTCGGATTCAGTAATGCCCATCCTACAGCTTCCCATTTGATGAGCAGAACCATAAACACTCCATTTCTCTTCATGAGACATTGGACCACCTGTTGCATACACTGATTCCACAAACTCCCTCAATTCCTTTTCACTCTTCCCTTCACATTTGATCCTATGGCCATCACTTCTGTGTGTGCCTACCTCCACTGCGCCGGCCGCAATCAGAATCCGCAGCGCTTGCTTAAGTCCTTCCTTCATATTCTCTTTGTCTGAATCATCAAACTCATACCTTACCCTGCCTTCAGTCCTAATTTCTCCAGAACCATTGTCCTTAATAATTGTGATGAAATGAGCAGTTCTTGAATACTTGAGCATTCTTTCTTTGAAGTCAATTCCAGATTCCCAAGGAAACAATGAAGAGAAAATTCCTGGCCCCATTGCAGGAGTTTCAACTATGGCTTTCACTTCTGATGAGTCCTTTGATTGAACCTTGTGAACTGATGTAATTATCCCTCCTTCATAGATCTTACCCTTGAGATCACGAACCCATTCAGGAAAATAGCCCCACACCATTAGCACCGGATGAAGGTGAAGGTTTCGACCAATGTTCTTGTTCTTTAATCCACTTGAGATCATTAAAGGGGGTGTGAAAAGAGCACCACCTGCTGAGATTGTACTTTTGGCCTCAATTTGTAGCTTCCATGTGACATTGTTTGTTACCACATTTGCCATCACTCCTAAGCATTTCTTGCTCCTCAAGCAACCTTCTTTGTTATTTTCTTCCAATAAAAACTTCTCAGCTTTGCATCCTGATAGTATAACTGCACCATGATCCACAGCATCAACAAGCCATGTAACTTCAGTCCCTTTTTTGTCCCCTCTTCTACAACCGTAGTTACACGAGCCGCAATAATGTTTCTCTGATGAATTTCTCGGCACATAATCGACTCGAAGGCCAAGATTTTCGCATCCTTTTCGAAGAACTTGGTTCTGGAGCCCTTCCTCTACACACTTATCCGTTACACCAATCCTCTTACACACTGTATCCATAGCCGAAAGATACTCGTAGCTCGAGAAGAATGATAGCTTGTATTCTTCTGACCATTCCTTAAGCACAGAATCTGGTGTTCTGATAGATGCAGCCCAATTAATTGAAGAACCACCACCAACTGTTGAGCCTGCAAGAATTGCCACTTTTCCATCCCATGATGTGTAAGTTCCTCCTAATTCATAGAGTTCATTCATGGAAGGACCTTCAAGTGAGGAATAATCTCTTGATGTGAAGTAGTTACCCTTCTCAAGAACAAGAACTTTGTGGCCTGAAGTTGCAAGAACAGATGCTGCAACACCTCCACCACAACCAGACCCAACAATTACCACATCACATTTGATTTTGAGGATATTGTTTTTGGAATCCATGGAGACTTTGAGGCCTTTCTGATCAAGTTTTTGTGGCAGAGTCAAGTTGGTCTCATACATTGCTTCTACTATTCCCTTTTCAAGAGTCCTATTCTTGTCATTGTCAGTGTAGTTGTTTGTGTTCACTTCATTGTCTACCTTATATCCAATTGCTTCCCATACTTTGTTTTCACCATTTTCATCACACTTCACAAAAAGTAGGAAAAAACCACAAGGATTTAGAAATTTTACAAGGGCAGATTACATAATTAAAGAAAATGTAATTCAAAATTACTCAAATACAACAATTCGAGATTGGTTATATTTTGATCCTGTACTTTATATAAACCGTTAGAGAGTAATATTTTCAAAATGTACACATAAATGATAAATCACTATGGGGTATAGAGTTTTATGTGAAAAATAGTTACCAACATAAACCGCTGTATCTTTAACTGTTTATGAATGGTTGATGTGGTTGTATGATATTTGTATCATAATTTATTTATTTATTTTGTGTCTCATTATTCTTTTATTTTAAACTTAATACTTTACTTATGAAAATATGTTAATTTATTCTTAAAATAGTTCAAGTATTTAGAAAATAATTGAAGTTAAATTTACATTTTAACAATTATCTAAATTTATCCAAGGATAAAATATTTTTTTGCTAATAATAATATGTTTTAAAATAAATAACTGTCCTAATTGAGAGTATTGGAGATAATTGTACATGTTTTGGTGATGTTTGTTGACATATTATATGCTATTTTAAATCTAAATTAAAAATAGTATATAATATATAAAATTTTAAAAGTATTCACAACATTATCTATAAATTATTATATACTAGATTTATTTAAAGCAATACTACTTGAGAACCTTGCTTATATCTCAGTTCATCGTGGTTATATTTTAATTACTTTTCCCATATGGCTGGTGAACCTACAAGTAAAATCATCAATCTTTCATTTTAATTACTTTTAAAATATTATTTTTTATAAAATATTTTAAAATTAGAATTCAATTACAAAAATTAAATTAAAAATTTAGTGAAACTATAAATTTAAGTAATTAAACCGTTAATAAACAAGTATAAAGAATAAAGAATGTGGTGGCATTACCTGAGAGAAGAAAATAATGAGACAGAGGACTTTGATATAGAGAAATACTATCCTAACTGGAGTCAGAAACCTGTGCTTGAACCATTTTTGTATAACTTTTTCTCTGTTGTCCAAAGACATATCTGAGAATTTATTGATGAAAGGCCATTTTCCATTGAGGCATAGAGAACCACATAGCAGCAAAGTGCCGAACCTTGTAGCTAGCATCCATAGAATCAATCTTAGTAGGATCAATGCTTCTGGTAGAGCTCTCTGTAACAGTATCTCTACAATCTATATCGTCACATTTCAAAATAATTAGTATATTGTAGTTATAATTGCTAATTGTAAGTGATGTTTTGCTATTCTTATATCTTTTAGGATTTAACTAACATGTGTCCTAAAAACACAAGTTAAGATTACTATTAATAAAAAATT